>NW_004797509.1:575287-577820 GCF_000002075.1 Aplysia californica
CTCCTTCCAGCCTTTCTTCGCCTCAAAATAACATTATAAATCACTCCACAGAACACTAATCAAAGGTGTCGGTCATATGAAGTGCAATGTGGGTGAGTTGTGGAAATCAAAAGACATAACTTTCTATCAGACTTTAACAACTGATGACGTCATGGCAGTGTGGGGGTTTTTTCCTTTCGATTTCAACTAACCACATTATGAACACACCTACGTACAGATTCCGCGTTGGGTACCCACTGGTAAACCTTTTTCTTACTAGTGATAGTTCTTGTTTAAGGTTATTTTGATTTTTTTTTTAATCCTGCACATCAGGAAAAGCAGGGACAACCTTTAACCTCATGCATCGGATTACCGTTGGAATCACAGAGGGGTTCGGTTGTTTTCCTCTTGCTGTCAGAACTTTTTGTTTTCTTGTATTTGTTTTGTTTGTTTTTCATCCAGTACCATGCTGAGGTGTCATGCTGAAAGATCAAATATTTCAACTTTCAAATAATCGTTCCTGATTGAACAACGTTTGTGAGATAAGACCAAAATATTTTTTTTTAAAAGATGCGAAATCTTGTCACTCGGAGCCACGCTGAGAGAACTTGATAAACGGTAGTCACTCTATTTGGCATCTTAAGAAAAATAATGAGAGAAAAGACTGCAAGGGCGGCGGGGGGGGGGGGCTGTATACCGAGTGTTAAGGGAGCCTCTTTACTGTTTAATGTTTTAAAATGTAAATAGGTCTTACGCCCCCTCCCATCCCCATCCCAGCAATACAACATACAGTTCAGATCAAATATTATACTTTAGACAGCCTTACAGGCCAACTCGAACTGAGCTGGACACAGCATCACAGAAGAAAGACGGAGACAGTCAACAAAATAAACTTCCAAATGAAGGATATAAATTCACACCTTTGCCTGCGACAGCGAAGAGACTGACCATTATGTCACTCACCCTGATTTGATGTAGAGTATCTAACAGACATTTAAAACATTTAACGATCTGACCACAATATGTTTGGACAAGTAAGCAAACCACGCTGAGAAAGGGGAAGGCGCTGTTCACTGAGGCAAGATATGGTGATCGTGATCATAACATTGTCATGTTGCTATTGCTTCCTTTGCTTTATCCTACGAGTATTTACCATTTTAAGATCACCTGCCGTTCGTGATGGAAAAATTATTATTATCTAATAGACAGGAGACTGTTCGACAGAAGTACCAATGACCTCAATAGCCGAAATAATCCTTATCAAAAAGCTATCAACGTCGTTCACGTCACGACCGCAAACTGTAATATGAGAAGACGCATTAAAAACACTTAACCAAGATTGGCGGAAAGGTATTCGATCTGCTGTCAGGATAAAGGAAACGGTGCGGGGTATATTTTGCGAATGATATTACCTTTTTTTTTTTTTTTCTTTTTTTTTTTTGGGCCGATGTGTTCAAGTCAGAAACGGTAGTTATAACAGCACCATATCCCCAATGTTTTGAAACTGTGGCCTGCTCTATCGTAGAGTGCGGCATTCCGAGGTCACCCTCCAAAAATGTCAAACAAACGCATAAAATGTCCCAAGCCACCGAAAAAACTCATCTCATGTTTTGTCCATCCAAGAGGCCTGGTTTCCGGAATCCTGAAGTGTAATTTATTTTGTCTTCAGCATCAATACGCTCTTGCACTTAGCGCAAACGCTTCTCTTTACGTGTGTTCGCTGATCGTCTTTGTTTGGGCCATTCCGAACCGTCTGAAGTTCATCCATTCAACTGCCATGTCCTTGATTCATTTCCGGCTTTTTACACGTGTTGGCATGCTTGCTTCCCCTTGTTTTAGATAATTGCTGCCCCGCGCGATGGCCAGGCCATTTGGAGCAGTTTCTCACCTGACAAGCTTCGGCCTTAGCTGGAAGCAATAATAATATCCTGATTTCGCTCTGGAGGCTCTGTACGCAAAAGTCGCCTCTGGAAATAAAAAAGAAAAAGAACAGAGCAATAATATATCTTGTTATTGTGTACGTTTGGTCGTTGGGTGGGAAGTGTGGGGGTTCGGGTTGGTGGATCTAGGTTATCGATAGCCTGAACTGATATCGAGCAGGAGTACGGCAGAAAAGTTGGAGAGGAAGTTACCGCTCTGGGTTTAGAATGGAAAATGAATGATGACCAGTCGCAAGTGTTTATTTCTTTTTATCGTGTATTTGTCTATCTGTTGTCTATTGTTATGTTTTTAGGTCCCGGGGGGGGTCAGAGGAGGGTGTAAATAAAGCAATTATTGTCTTTAAATTTTAATTTCGACAATATTTTTCTACCCCTATATATTACACGTTTATAATATTCAACAACGACTGAAGCGACGATTGGCTTCTGTGGCGTAGTTGATGGAGAAAGTTGTTCCATACATGACAGAGGTTCGTATCCAAGAGGAACTCAATATTTTATTAGTCTACTGAAACGTTTTTCCTCTCAGTTCAGAGTCAATCTTAGCCAAAAGGTGGGATGGTGTATTCTATCTTCAGATAGATAGATAGATAGATAGATAGATAGATAGATAG
>NW_004797509.1:578351-578689 GCF_000002075.1 Aplysia californica
GAGAGAGAGAGAGAGAGAGAGAGAGAGAGAGAATGGCAATACCAAAGAGAAAATCAGAAAATATAAGAAAGACAGAAGGAGAAATTTGAACGGGAGGAAAAGGGGAAGATTGAGAGGGTATGTGGGAGAGGGGAGAGAGTGAGAGAGAGAGGGAGAGAGAGAGAGAGAGAGAGAGAGAGAGAGAGAGCGACAGTCAGACAGTGAGAGAGATAAAAAGAGAGGGTGGGAGGAGTGAGAGAGAGAGAGAGAGAGAGAGAGAGAGAGAGAGACAGGGAGAAAGAGAGAGAGAGACAGACAAACACAGAGAGAGACAGAGAGAGAGAGAGAGAGAGAAAGAG
>NW_004797509.1:579279-581757 GCF_000002075.1 Aplysia californica
CACACACACACACACACACACACACACACACACACATACACACACACACACATACACCCACACACATGAACAAACATACACACACACACACACACACAAATACAGAGAGAGACAGATATAGGGAGAGAAAGAGAGATACAGAAAGACAGAGAGAAAGATAACGAGAGAAGGAGAGAGAAAGCCTGTGAGTACACACACACTTGGGTAACTTCGGTAAGAGAAAAAAACCCACCTAAAGTGATGAAGAGGTGTTAGCAATGCATTATCCTTGTTTGCGTACTCAAGAAACTACTACTGTCCTTGTCGTGAAACACGCCACCACAATGACCCTTCACTTTCCCCGCCCCTATAAGGACATCCTTAGTTGTATTCTTTTTCAACTGGGGATCCAGAAGCCCAGTGAGTAGTGAGCTCAGACTCAAGAATAATGTCAGGCAAATGTGGGTGACACAGGGTTTAAATAGGTGGTCAGTGGGGTGCGTCCTGGAGAAAGACTAGACAAACCTAGCTATTTTTTTTAAGTAACAAAAAAGCTAGACTGTGTCCAAAGGCGACCCGCAATGGGATAATATTTGTAAAATTGTTCTCCATTGGTGTACTCTTGTGTATTGATTGCTCAGTGTACGGACTCCGTCATACGTCACTGTTCAAAATGGCGTATGATGGAGTCTTGCTCTAGGCATCTCTATATAATATTATATTTATGAAAGCTCGTCACTTTGGCCACCTAAAACTTCCGTTACACTTAACTTTAAAATTTAACAAAATTAATGGTGGTTATCAGAATCATTTAAAAGGTGCACCGTTTCTTTGAGGAGCCTGAAATCACTGTGGTTAAATTTTCAGTGTTTCGTTAGTTTCGTTTAGATCTAATCTTGGGAAAGTCTTCTAAGACGCTATTGTAAACCAGTGAGATTTTCGTTCACTAGCCGTGCGCATTGATTCTACACCTTTGAAATTATGGAGTGTACAACCACGAAATAGAGCATCGATCTATACTTCACTACATCTATATCTAAACCTTCTAATTTTTTGCATCTCTCAAGTTTAATTGCTCCTTTCCAGTAGAGTGTAAATATAGTAGGCCAATGACTTTCAGTTGATGTTAATGGACCGATCACTCCTTTCATCGAAAGGGGGCCCAGTTAGTTTGGTATAATTTGGTATTGTCTGTTTGGGTATTTGTGTTTTTAATCATGTATATGAATGTTTGTTTGCCTTCGTAACCAAAAGTTCCCCACGATGATCAGTGAAGTGTTATTCAAGTTTACTCATTCTATTTTATTATTTTTCTTTCAAGTACTTATGTCGTTTCTTTACTTTTCGTAGTCCTTCCAACACACTAAAATTAGTAACCCCCCCCCCCCACCTCACTTTTGACGTTCCTTTCACTATCCAAATCCCTCCAACCCGTTTCAGTCATTACATCTTTTTCCTCCTTCCTACTCTAGTCTAAAGGCTACATACAACTAAACACTAAACCGTTTTACGACATGCAGTCATAGGGATCCACTTTTGTTTTCTATTACATTTTTTAGATGGCTTATGTGTTTCCCCAGGGCACATATTTAAATGGCTTTATTTTGAGTTACTTTCGAGGATGTATTTGGAAGATTCTATATTAACTGCCATTGACGTCTTAATTTACCTTCCATCCCTCTTTTGCAACGCTTTTATGAAAATGTCGCTGCAAAATTGTAAGAGGCCACAAAAACGGCATATTACAACACATTGTTCTATTTCTGCAAAACCGATCAAATGTTCAGATGTAATAGATTTTTATCTCTGCTGATGTTTATTGAGTGCTTATAAAATTCTAAAGTGCGCCGTTTTTATACCAAACAGTTTTATAATATTCTGAGACAAAATAAAAACTGGTTTTAGAAAATATTCCTATCTGAATATATTGCATGAACCACGCTAATGTTATGTCGGATTTCTACAAGGTAGAAGTTATAACGAGTGTTCTGCTAATCCAAAGGGAAACGGATAGTCTAATATTGATAGTTGTGAGTAACCTCACCGTTCAGTGACACTAAAGCCTACAACCAACAAACACAAACAAAGGATGAGGTAGAGCGGCATCGACTGAAACCAAGAGTCGAGGACTGACGAGGACCATCTCGGGAGCTGTGAATCCATTAGCGTGGGTGACGTGCACATCCCAGGACGAGAGACGGAAGAAACGTAAGAGTCCTCGGAGATGGCTGGTGGCCCCCCTTAAGGAACAAAGGGGTCGGTCTCCCGTGGTAGGGAGCTGGTCGCGCGCCTATGAGTGACGGCGACGTAAACGTCTTCTAGCTGAGTGAGTGGTTTGTGCCACTCCTGGGGGGGGTCGATAGGTAGACAGGTCCGCTCCGGAAGCAATGTGTTTGTTTGATGATGGCTCTTTGTTTTGTTTTGTTTTGTTGTTTCCTTTTTTGCTTTTTGTTGTTTGTTGTTTTTAGGGGGCGGGGAGTTTGGTTAGTTCTTGTGTGT
>NW_004797509.1:581857-589733 GCF_000002075.1 Aplysia californica
GGGGGGTATAATATGTTATTTAGTGTTTCCTACTAACGTTCCTGGTATTGTTTTATTCTTATTTTTTATTTTTTGTTGGTGGTGGTGGTAATTTTGGTGATGTTGAAGTTGTTAATGAGGTTGTTTTTGGTGGTGTGGGTTTTTTTATGTGTTTTTTTTTTGTCTTTTGTTATTGTTGTTGTTGCTGTTATTAATGTTATCTTTGTTGCTGTAGTTATTGTTGTTGCTATTATTCCTGTTGTTGTTTTCGTTTCTGTGGTTGTTTCTGTTGTTGTTGGTAGTGGCGGCTGTGTTGTTGTTACTGCTGTTGCTATAAAAAGTGTTGTTGCTGATGTTATTGGTGGAAGTGGTTCTGGTGGTTGTGTAACTGTTGTCATTGGACGTCGTTGTGGCGTTGTTATTGTTGTAATCGGTGATGGTGAGGTAATTGTTATTGGTGGCAGTGGTAGTGTTGCTGTCGTTGATGGTGTTACTGCTGTTGTTTTTGGTGATGGTGTTGTTGCTATTGTTCAAGTCGCTGTTGTGACTGTTTTTGTTTGGGTTTTTGCTGTTGTTTTGTTTTGTTTGTTTGTTTGTTTTTTGTTTCTTTATTTGTTTGTTTGTTTTTTGTTTTGGGTTTTTTCTTTTCTTTGGTTGTTTTTTTTTGTTTTTTGTTTTTTTTTGGGGGGGCATGCTGTTACTTCTTTCATCACCACAGGGATTAGAACATAAACTAATACTGTGCAATCACAATCACTTCTTTTTAAAGTTTGGTAGCTCTTTGGGTGGTTATTGTTGGCTTTTATTTTTGTTGCTTTGTATATCTGTTTGTTTATTGTTACATGTGCTTGTATTACTGCCATTCTGTTTATATTGATGTTCTCGACATTTTTGCTGCTGATATGTTTTATCCTCACAGATAGTTACACTGTAAAGAAATCATTTTTCTGAGAATAAGGTCTTTTTTGGGGGGGAGGGGGGATTGTTGGGGTGGGGAGGGGGGTGGTTGTAAGTGTTTTACGACGCTCGCAACTGCATAAGGTCATATGAGCGCGCGGTACACATTAAACATTTTCAGTTGGCAGAAAGTGAAGACGAAAGCAGACAACAGGACATAGCTAGAGAGCAGAGAAGAAGGTGAAAGGAGACAATTTTTAGAGAAGAAAATTTTTCCGTTGCTACCCGGATTCGAACCCGGGACCTTTGAATGAGAGGCCAACACCTTAACATCTAGGCCACGAGAGCCCCCGAGAATAATGTCAGATAGCTCTTTCTTGTGATTTGAGTTGTTGTTGTTGTTGTTGTTGTTGTTGTTGTTGTTGTTGTTGTTGTTGTTGTTGTTGTTGTTGTTGTTATTACTATTATTGTTGTTGTAGTTGTTGCTGCCGTTGTTGATGTTTGAACATTTTGTTATTAGCAGGCGCGCGGTTGGTTTGTTGTTGCCAATTGTTTCTTTTCTTTTTCTTTGTTTTTCTTTTTTTTTGGGGGGGGTGTTGGTTTATTTGTTATATGGTCGGTTGTTATTAATTTTGTTTTTGTTTTTTGTTGTTTCTGGGGGGGGGGTGGTAAACGGGGGTGCAGGTGGGGGTTGTTTCTTAATTTGTTTCCTTGTTCGTTTGTTTGTTGTAGGGTTTTGGGGTTGTTGTTTTTATTTCATTAGTTATTTGTTGGTGCTCTTTTGCTCTTTTTATTGTAATTTATATTATTGCTTTTATGTTATTGATATTTTTATTTTTGTCATTGTTGTTACTTCGATATGTTTTATCCTCACAACACACAGATGGTACACTGGTGCAACATAGACATTATTACCTGTAGTAACAGAACAGTACCCACACTGCTCTCTCGGCGTCTGTAGAGTAGCAGCTAGGCGCTTCGCTGTCGCATACACGAGACCTGAGTTTTGATTCCCGAGAGGGGAGCCTTTTTTCCTCAAATATCTCGCTCGTTCTGCAGGGATGTTGTACCCCTCTTAGCTCGGGTTAGACCTGACAGGCTGTAGGACAGCCCTACCTGGTAATGATAGTTAAAGCGTCCCGCCTTCTAATTAATCTAATTGGTTGTACGCCAGGAAGCGTAAAATATTGAGAATTATAACAATCAATTAACATATAAATTATGCACATTCCAACCTGCTCTATCTTTCACCTGTGTAAAACCTGTAAAAACAGCCTGTTACCTTGTCTCTCGTTGTGTTTTTTAAACATTATACTGACATTGTGTAAGACGTCTACCTGTCTAATACGGTCACTTTTCTACTTCACATTGGGTGACCGTCTCAGACAATTCTGAGCTTTAAAAAAATAATATACTTTCTTTTTCCGTTGCAGATGTGCACTCAAAAATAAACCCAGATGACAGACACACCAAACAGTGTCCTCAAGAAAATACCATGCTCTTTAAAAACACCAGACTAATTACAACAAAGACAGATTAAATATTGAGAGAAAGACGAGGTATAAAACTGCTTGAGGGAATGAAGCTCAATATGGCATTCTATTCTGGGAATACTACAGCCTATTAATTACCCGCTAAACACTCTCCTTTTGAGGGTTGTTCAACAAGATGTTTAACCGGTAAACAGGAAGGGGCGGCAACTCTAAGAACTGCTTGGACTGAAAGGGTTTCGTCATTGTTCACTAATTTCATAACGCCTTGAACGGTTCAAGAGGGCGGGTGTCAACGTGTCAACTTTATACTGGTCCCACAGAGCTGGGAAGGGATACAGAAGGTGCAACAAGGGCAAAGAAACGTTAAAAAATATAATAAATAAAAGCAGAGGCTCGTGATATGCTTTTGGGTTGGTTTTACTTTAGTTGTTTTGTTTGTATTCTCTTGTTCTCTTTTTTTTTTAATTTGCGTTCTGCTTTTTTTTTAAAGGTGACTTTTTGTAAATTGGTCTTCTCTTTCTACTAGTTTTTAGATTTTGGTGCTTTACATAAGTTCGACGCCATATCAGACGAAGATACACACGTACATCATTCAAAAGGCAGAGTAATTGTTCCAGTGGGCAGGGGAAATGAGAGGGATGAAAGATGGAAGGCGAAAGGAAGGTAAAGGGAAGAAAGCAGAGTTGATATTCAAAAAAAAAGTAACACACACCCATTTGCCCTTCCTGCTGGGATGCATTGAGGATAATCGTCTAATTATCTTTCTTTCTCAAGCCAGTTTGCCCCATCCATCCAAAAAATGTATGGGGATATGAATCCTACATCCTACGATTTTGTAAAGTCTCTGCGCATGTGTGGGAGTGTAAGTGTATATATTTGTGTGCGTGTGTGTGTGTGTGTGTGTGTGTGTGTATGTCTGTGTGTGTCTGCGTGTATATATGTATGTATGTATATGTTATGTATGTTTATGTGTGTTTGTGTGTGTGTGTGTGTGTGTGTGAGTGTGTGTGTGTGTGTGTGTGTGTGTGTGTGTGTGTGTGTGTGTGTGTGATTTTCTTTCTTTTCTTGTAGAGATGAAAAGTATATTCTCAGTTTCAATAGGTTGATACAGGCAGACATCATGAAAAGTGGAGGGTGAATCATATAGTCGACACGATTTTAATGTTTTGGGAGATTTGGGGGAAGGGGGAGGGGGGGGGACTTCTAGATTTCTACTCATGTATGTATAGTATAAGGTTTTACGGCGCTCGCAACTGCTAAGGTCATATGAGCGCGCGAAACACAAGTTGTTCACCTCTGTGAAAGTTCACTTCACGACTGGCTAACTAATTTACTTTAAAATGCTAAAAAGTTAAAATATTCAAATTCGGTGTAAATACATTTGTGATCTAAAACAACTTTTAAGTAACAATAAAAAATTTTAATAATATCAAATTCACTCTACAACTCGCCATAAAGGCCAATGGCCTTTATAAAAATTAAAATTCTGCTGGGAACAACGACGGAAATTTCTAATCAGTCAAGTTGGGTTTTTTAAGTTTTTAAAGCACCTACAAAGCCAAATCGTGATATTTTGTTCTGTTTGTTTATCTCATTATTACCTTTTTGCGAGGGGGGGGGGTGAAAATCTTTTGCAGTTTGTTATCTTTTTTGTAAGTTCAGAGGACACACAATGCGGAAATGAGCATATTATTGAAGAATGTTGTAACAACAAGCAAGTTTGATGGAAAGAGATGCAGAGGCAGACAGAGGGAAAAGATGCTGGACATGTTGAAAACATGGCTAGGAACAGCAAGAACGACAGACACCATCGCTGCAACGCAAGACAGAAATGAAGGTCCATGAACCTCTATGCCAATCAGCAAGACATCGGATGGTGATGATGAATTCTTTTTGTGGGTTTTTAAAACCTTTTTATCATTTTTTTTCCTTAACCAATTCTTTTTCCATTTTATGGAAAGTGTCATTTTTTTGTGCAATGTTACAGTTGTACTTTTTGGTGCTTACAACTATCTTCTTTTTACTTAATTCCGCTTGTTTGGACTATGGGGGTGGGGGGGGGGTCTGTGATAGGATAAATCACCGTTCTCCTTCTATGTCCTGCGCACTCTCCTTGGAGACACCTTCGCACCTTCTACCTTCTATGCCTGTTCCTATTCTGGGACGGATCTGCTCGCCGAGTGACCGTCATCTGCACTAAAGGCGGTTGGAGTGCCGTCAACTTCTCAAGACAAAGACCGCCATCTCAGACTCCAGGAACACCGGCACAACTTGAAGATCTGAGGCTAGAAAGTAAAGCGTGTGTGAGCTGCTCGCGAGTGGACTTTTAAGTGGAACGAAAACAAAGACGGACTCTTGCTTAAGCTGTCGGAAAAGCGGGGGGGGGGGGGGGGGCTATAAAAAGAGACGACATTTATTCAACCGGGTGTGTCAGCATGTCTGATTTGGGTCTGAAAATTTTATCGAACTGTGTAGATTTCTTTCGTAAAGAGGAATTGGTTTGAGTACGTTAATTATGACCTATGTTTTAAAGTTGAACCTGTACTAACGTCAGCTGCAGAAGACAATCACCTGTACACAAGCAGCAGCCACTTCTGTTTCTTCCTCTTTCGGTTCCCTTTTCCCCCATCCATTAAAAGGACACTGTGCAAAACGTTCATCTGTCTAAGACGAACACTTTTCTACTCAACAATGGGTGCCTGTCTTATACAAGTTCAATTGTATATTGCAATGCATGAAGTTTAGATAAGAAGTATGCATCTAGATTTTAATCACACCATATTGTATTGTTTCTGGTTTGCTACTTATGTTTGTAGAGCACCCAGAGTGTATGTGCATTAATCGGGACAGAGTGCTACATAAATGTCATGCATTCATACTTGCAACTCTACTATATTGGCCACTGAGAAATTGATTCACTATGATAAAGTACCTTTCAACAGCGGACTTAATCAAACATTAAGTCGACTGCAGGCAAATTTATTTACATGTTGTTGTTTTTTAAAACCAGGTTCTACTTATAATATTCCTTCACAAATATTTTTTGAAACCGTTGGATTGTCCAAGACAGCCATTATTGTCGAAACAAAAGTGGTCATTCAAACCCATTGGTCTTCTGGGACTGTTCCATTGTAATGTAGGGGAAAACACAAGGGGGTGGGGGAAAAGAGAAGTTAACGTTTGTTCAAGCGGTTGTCTTTAGCAGGTGGTCGTTTGAGCGGTTTGGCTGTATTACTATCTATTTACATTTTGGTCTTAACAAAACATCTCACACATTTTGTATTTTGTTGTTGTTGTTGTTGTTGTTGTTGTTGCTGTTGTTATTGTTTTGTTTGCGTTTTCAAGAGTTCCCTCTACAAATAGAAATACCTATCATACATAATATAATCCAGCACACGGACGCTAACACAATTACACAGACACACACACACACACACACACACACACACACACACACACACACACACACACACACACACCTATAGCTATACAAATTTCACAGCTGAATACAGCAGACATTTTGACAGTAACCAGAAAATAGTAGTTCTACCTTTTAATTCATCTTCTTCAGTCTCCGTCTTTCAGTCCTGTTTTTTTTTTCTTAGCACTAAATGACCGAGAGCTTCTCTTTACTCAAACAAAACAAGGAAACTGTCAAACTGTGCTATATACAATCAGTTTTTTCGAGCTATATTTAATTTGTATTTATCCACACAGCGGCACTTCTCTTGAAGGAAGCACCTTCCGTGAGCATGCACAGTGCAAAACTGCTCTCCTGCCGATTTGACGTAACTAATTACTTTCACTTTCTCGGCACATTTTCTATTAGCTTAATATTTCACATTGGTGGGTCGCTCTTGGCCGACCGTGGGATATAGATAGTCGAACTTCTTCCCTCTATCAGAGAGGGAATATTTCTCACTGGTGTGGATCGGAGTCTGTGGTGTAGAGGTTACGCGCTTCGCTGTCACTCGCAGGATATCCGAGCGTTTTTACTTTTTTTTTTTTAATAAGTGTTTTACTGCGCTCACAACTGTATAAGGTCATATGAGCGCGAGGGACATATTAAACATTTTCAGTAGGGGGGAAATTTTGAATTTTGACAGAGAGGCGGCCGAAGCCTATTCTTATTTATTTTGGACCACCATGGGATCTTTAACGTGAGCAACTTGCACACAGGACCTCCTAGATTTTTTACCCTTATCTCAGAAGGCTAGGTGTAGATCTTACCAACCGTAAGACCAGGGGTGTGGCTGAGAGACAGCAGTAAGCAGGACCCAAGGAGCAGCAGTTCGATTCCTGAGTAGGAAGAAATATTTTCACGAGGATCTCGGTCTTTCTGATGAGATGTTGTATGTCTCTCCGTCCGTTTGACCCTGACAGGCAGGGTTGGAAGCCCACCAACTAAATAATCTAAACTTTGCCGATGAGGGCGTAAAAATATTTTTTTTTATTTCCGGATGTTAGCTATACGCCAACGTTTATTTGACCTATGTCGTGATATTTGTGTTCTAAAACAACTTTTAAGTAACAATAAAAAATTTTAATAATATCAAATTCACTCTACCACTCTCCCTCAAGGCCAATGGCCTTTATAAAAATTAAAATTCTGCTGGGAACAACGACGGAAATTTCTAATCAGTCAAGTTGGGTTTTTTAAGTTTTTAAAGCACCTACAAAGCCAAATCGTGATATTTTGTTCTGTTTGTATATCTCTTTATTACCTTTTTGCGAGGGGGGGGGGCGGAATTCATTTGCAGTTTGTTATCTTTTTTGTAAGTTCAGAGGACACACAATGCGGAAATGAGCATATTATTGAAGAATGTTGTAACAACAAGCAAGTTTGATGGAAAGAGATGCAGAGGCAGACAGAGGGAAAAGATGCTGGACATGTTGAAAACATGGCTAGGAACAGCAAGAACGACAGACACCATCGCTGCAACGCAAGACAGAAATGAAGGTCCATGAACCTCTATGCCAATCAGCAAGACATCGGATGGTGATGATGAATTCTTTTTGTGGGTTTTTAAAACCTTTTTATCATTTTTTTTCCTTAACCAATTCTTTTTCCATTTTATGGAAAGTGTCATTTTTTTGTGCAATGTTACAGTTGTACTTTTTGGTGCTTACAACTATCTTCTTTTTACTTAATTCCGCTTGTTTGGACTATGGGGGTGGGGGGGGGTCTGTGATAGGATAAATCACCGTTCTCCTTCTATGTCCTGCGCACTCTCCTTGGAGACACCTTCGCACCTTCTACCTTCTATGCCTGTTCCTATTCTGGGACGGATCTGCTCGCCGAGTGACCGTCATCTGCACTAAAGGCGGTTGGAGTGCCGTCAACTTCTCAAGACAAAGACCGCCATCTCAGACTCCAGGAACACCGGCACAACTTGAAGATCTGAGGCTAGAAAGTAAAGCGTGTGTGAGCTGCTCGCGAGTGGACTTTTAAGTGGAACGAAAACAAAGACGGACTCTTGCTTAAGCTGTCGGAAAAGCGGGGGGGG
>NW_004797509.1:589833-591402 GCF_000002075.1 Aplysia californica
GGGGGGTGGAAAATACCTTCCACACCTTCCCTCTGTTTTATCCTTTCTTCCCATGTGTTTCTCCATCCGTACACTAAGTAGCCATTATTGCTTTGATTTGCTTCTCTTTATCCAAACCAAACTCGCTTTGTATTCAGTCCAGTTTGCTTTCCAACATATCTGTTATCTGAAGGTCTGAAACAATAAAATAAAAATCAACAACAAAATCAATAGGACCCTCGATCCATTAACTCATGCTCTATAATACAACCAATGCAGTGCAAAGACGTATCTCTAACAGAACAAAGACATTTCGTTTTCTATTTTACAGATCATTGATTAATGAAAGTACAAAACAGACGTCTTTGTTGTTGTTTGGTACTTTTCCGGTTTTGTTTGTTTTGCTTTTGTTTTGTTTGTTTTCTGTTTTTTGTGTTTGTTGTTTGTGCTTGTTTGTTGTTGTTTTTTTGTTTTGTTTTAGAACATGTTTTCGAAACAGGAATCACTCTCTGTGATGCAGGGTATTATGATGGTTGTTCTCTCTTAGCCTTAGCCACACTGACGTAGAGGTGTATAGGTGTGTCTCCGACTTTCAATTAGGAGTGCGCGCACTTTTAAGTCTATTGTGGTTTCGTCCCTTTACGTATCATTCAGTTCGGCAGCTGTAACCTTGCCGAGATGCTAAGTTGTACCCTGTGCCCTTTGTCCATGTTCAGTGGTGAAATACGAGAACCATCTCTTGACATCTCCCTATTGAGTATTCCAAGCCCTAAGTGGCTTAATCTGAGCTGCCAGTTTGAGATGGAAAAAAGAAGAATCAACCCACACATGCGACTTGCTCTTGCATCGTACCGTAAAGCAGATTTCCCCCTTAATTAAGAAAGCTTATAAATTAGGCAAAAGGTTGAAAAATTCATTGGGTTTTTTGGTTATTTTTTATTGGTTGTTTTTTGTTTTGTTGGGTTTTGTTTTTTGTTGGGGGGGTTTTTGTTGTTGCAATTTTCCAGAAAACCCGCTATCAGAATCTGTCTGTAAAGTGGTTTCTCGCGTCACGCAGCTTTCCCAAATGAATCTCGCCAATCGCAGATATTTTTTTTAAAAACTTTCAGAAAATAGATTCCAAGTTTTACAGTAATCACCGACAATTGCCGAAGTTTCCTGCCGTTCCCTTGCTCCCCCGTTATCTCCTCAAGTTACAGAAAGATTTCGTAAGCGCTCACCTCACAGAGCTCATAATGCCCAGTGACAGTTGATAAAGATCTGCTACCTTTCGTTAATATATCGCAGTCGGTGCTTGTTCCCGCTGAGTGTGAAAGACATGAAAGACATAACAAGGAGAATACTAAATTTACTGTAAACACGACTCTTTGCTTATTTTCTAATTATGTACTGTACATGCCTTTCCCTTGAACCTGAGCTGAGTGTGGTAGTTTGACTTGATCGGATTTCATATCGTTTTGAAGGAAGGTGGGCTCGTTCCTTGCGGTTTCTTGTTATTCGTCCAGTGTTGTTCCGTTGTTTGTTGCTGTTTGTTTGTTTTTTCAGTCATTTTCAAGAGTTATGTTCGACTTTTTCTGAAAGGCTGAAAAG
>NW_004797509.1:593319-595220 GCF_000002075.1 Aplysia californica
CGATCTATCTTTCTATCTAGATGTATATATTTTTTAATAATAAGTGATTTACGTCGTTCCCAACTGCATAAGGTCATATGAGCGCGGGACACATTACATTTTTCAGTTGGTAGTAAAATTTTGAATTTTACCCGGGTGGCGCCGAAAGCTACTATTATTGATTTTAGACCACCAAGGGATCTTTAATGAGCACAACTTGCCCACGGGCCCTCCGATATTTTTCGCCCTTGTCCGAGAAGGCCAGGTGTAGATCTTTCCTACCAAAAGATCATTGGTGTGTCTGAAAGACAGCAGTGAGAAGGAACAAAGGAATAGCAGTAGAAAGGCTACAGAAAGAGTTAAGAGCCCAGAGGAGGGGGCAAAGGAGGTGAGGGGGTAGGGGCATAAAGTGGAGACGAATGCAGACGACAGAACATTGCTAGAGAGCAGGAAAGGTCGTGAAAGGAGACAATTTTTTCGGTCGCTACCCGGATTCGAACCTGGGACCTTTGAATGAGAGGTGAACACCTTAACCTCTAGGCCACGAGACCCACGATATGTATATATATAAATTGTTCTCTTTATATCTCTTTATGAGTGGATATATGTACTTGTGTTCGTGCATGTATGTTCGTTTGTGTGCTTGTGTGTGTGTTTGTGTGTGTAAGTGTTAACAGAAACTTCTTTTTTGTCAGTTCTGTGCGACTAGAAATGAATAGCATCTGAGAGAAATAATTCCATTTTATTTAGTGTATATTAAAACTACGAAAAAAAATAGAATACAAAGGAGCAGGCAATAACACAAACGTTTGGCTAGCGATAGTTTTTAAAAAAACAACGTTCCAGTAATATCTTAATTGTTTTCGTTCAAAGCAATTAAACCTATACGCGTACCACGCACAACAATTATTATTAACCCCTGGTAACGGTAAAATCTTGACAAAAGAGCATTTCAGGTCCCCAAGTGCTCAAAAGTTTTTAAAAAATTAAAATAAAATAAAATAAAATAAAAACCACCAAGAAACGTGGTGGTACTTGCCATAAACAAGTTTTTTGCGTCTGAGCCGATGAACACATAATCATTTTACTTTCTACTATAAGAAAAGTTAGCCTCGCATGCCTATATCCGTCTTATCCAATCGTGAATCCTATATGGGATGGTATGCGGTAGCTTTTGCAGTGAACGAAGACTCTAACATTTAAATATTAACAATGGAAACAACAACATCAATAAAAACAACAAATATAAAAACAACAACATCAATAAAAACAACAAATATAAAAACAACAACATCAATAAAAACAACAAATATAAAAACAACAACGAAAGTGATAGAAACAAATTATGACAAAATCAGCAACAACAAAAAACAGCAGCAACAACAACAACAACAGCAACAACAATAATATTAATAAAAATATCAACAACAGAAACAACAAAAGCAAAAACAACTTCAATATCAACAACAATAACATTAAACGTATTGCTGGCACAGCCAGTACCACGTTTACCCCCTTTCCCCTCTTTTCACCTTTTCAGTTCCAATGTTTCCCCACCATTCTACTTAATCCCTCCCCACTCCCACGTGTCACCCCTACCCCCATTTGCTCGCCACATTCCTGATTCTTCTTATTAAGACTACATATTACTGTCTACAATAGAGTGTACTCTTGACCAGATGTTTTGTTCAGTGTCTGTGTGTTTCGTTTTGTTTCCGATTTTTTGTTTTTCAACCGAGAAGTGTTCGATTAATTATATGGGGCCGTATTTAATTAAATGAAAGAATACGGACTGATTTTCTAGGTCAAGTGGTGAGCAATTCTTGTGGCCAGCAAGGTGGTGCTCGCGGGAGTGAACCCAGGCTAATGACACGTGTGGGAACGTTGACGGGTGAATGTTGTGTTTGTTTTCTGTTTTGTTG
>NW_004797509.1:598900-602950 GCF_000002075.1 Aplysia californica
AGACAGACAGACAGACAGACAGACAGACAGACAGACAGACAGACAGACAGACAGAGACAGAGAGAGAGAGAGACTGTGTGTCCTTGAGCAACACATGATAACTCAAACGATAGCGACCAGCAGCAGTGCATGGATTCTCTACTTTTTAATATTGTGAATTATGCAAGTACTTGTACACATTAATGTATTGATATAATATGTATGGACACTATCGTAAAACAAATTTCCCAAATGAATCAATAGAGCGGGTTTTATTTTCGTTTTTATTGTTGTTTGTAGATACATTCCAAGATGTAGGTTCCTGCAAACTGAAAATGATTAATATGCCTCGCGAAAATATAACCTTATGCAGTTGCAAGCGCTGTACTACACTTACTGAAACAAACAAGATGTAGGGCCGGCAAAAGTATCGTCATTAATTAGTCGCGACTGTAGCAGCGGCGGAAAGCAAACCTGATTGTCTACATCGTGCTCTAGGTTGTCTTGCTAACGGCACACGAACAGTGAGTGCTGAATAAGAAACACAGTAAAACATTAAGGGAATGTTGAATAGACTTGTCATCCTGTAAGGAGATTGGGGGAGATGTGAAAAATTTTGCTCATTGATATGCTTGGTATTCGGTTTATTTGGTGGAATTGCAAACAAAATTGTCAAACGTTGGGAAACTGGTGAGCTGCCCAGTGTTGAGCCGGTGTTGAGGAGGAGTCCCTGCTGAGAGCTATACACAGCGTTTTCCTTCTAGTGTTCATAAATGGGTTTTTTTAATTATAATAAATAGCATTTGTATAGCGCATATCCCCGCTCAACAGCAGGCTCTATGCGCTTTACACTATAGTATTACCCCTGCAGACCACAGAAAACTCCGAAACATTCTCAGCTTCCCAGGAAGCATACAGTGCAAGCAGCTGATTAAGCGTTCAAACACTAACAAACTGACAAAGTCTTTCGTGTAAAGTGCCTTTCCCAAGGACACAACGTCGGATCCCTGACGGGATTCGAACCCACGACCATACGGTTGCGAGTCCGAGAGCCTAACCACTAGGCCACCGACGCCACTAAATAAACCGACCCCTTACAGTTTTGCTATGAAATATAAGATACTCAGGAGTACTTTTGCTCAAATAAAGTTCTTGAAGTAAGACATGATCTTGTATGTAGACAGAAAAGACTGGGAATATAAATCTGATAACATTTCTCTCTTAATTATTGTTTTCAATTCAGGTGCCTTTATGCTCCATTTTTTATAATTTAAATCATTTAGGAGGCGGGCTTCGATCCTGCCTCTCAAGGTCATCCAAGGCTGAGAGGGACACAATGTCCCAACAGAAAAACTGAGATACTCAATAAAGATTCTCTCCACTAGGGAATCGAATGCAGGTCATCTGCTTGCGGCAGTGGAGTGCCTAAAAGCTACACCACAGACGCCGGTCCATGTGGAAAGTGGAGACGAGGAAATAGAACTTATGAAATGTATCTATGTCACAGATGTGCCGTCTTGGGGGATGTTGTTGTTGTTGTTGTTGTTGTTGTTGCTGTTGCTGCTACTGTTGTTGTTGTTGTTGTTGTTGTTGCTGCTGCTGCTGCTGTTGTTGTTGTTGTTGCTGTTGTTGTTGTTGTTGTTGTTGCTACTGCTGTCGTCGTCGTCGTCGTTGTCGTCATCGCTGTTGTTGTTTTGTTTGTTTGTTTGTTTGTTTGTTTGTTGTTTGTTTTTCTATAAAAGACAGCATAAATCAACTACAGTTCAAAGCCAGATTTGTATGCCTTTACCAACTTCTCATACCGGTTACGTCATTGGAAAGAGAGAGAGACGGGAACCCAAGGGAAGGCGATGACGGAGAATTCTAGCGATGCTCTAAACTCTAAACAAAGCAACGTGCAATATGAATGTCTTGCCGGTATAAATAGGAGGGGAAAGGGAATAAACAGCTATTTTTAGTTCAAATTTAAGTTTCTTTTATTTTTTTGGTTTGTTTGGGTTTTTTGTTGTTGCTTTTTTAGTTTGTTTTGTTGTTGGTTTTTGTGTTGTTGTTTTTTTGTTTTGTTTTGTGTTGTTTTGTTGGTTGTTGTTTGGTTATTGTTGGGTTGTTGTTGTTTTTTAGGGGGGGGGGGGTCTTTTTGTCTATATAACAGCAAGCATATTCCAAAATCAACTGACAGACTGAAGAAACAAATAGGAAAAAATGACAAGCTTGTTTGCCTTACAAAGACATCTAATAGTGACATATCATGTTCTTCAAATCCCACACCGGCGACACGCTCATTCCTTACAAAGTTTCTACCATTTTACTCTCGGTCCCCAGGATGAAGTTAATCGTGGTGGGAAAATTCTCATGTTTCAACTGTCAAAAAGCGATATCGCTGTTACGATTTATTTCCACAAAACTCTCCTTACCTCGTCATATGAGGATTTCAGTGTGATCTATGACCACGACTTGAGACCTTAAATCCTTTCTTAGCGTGATATTAATCGTGCGCCCATCAAGAATGTCAGCCGAGCGATCGGACGATAGGATCGCCTCATTACAGATGCATTAGAGAGCTCTCGTTGAAAGGGAAATTACGCCCTGCCGGCCTGAATTAATCTCAACAATGCGCAAGGTTCGGCCTTAACATTCATGCAAAATTGCTTCTAATTTAATCCGAACGTAAACCAAACATGAAAACAAGAAATTTT
The DNA here is from genome assembly GCF_000002075.1 of Aplysia californica. NCBI lineage: Eukaryota > Metazoa > Mollusca > Gastropoda > Aplysiida > Aplysiidae > Aplysia > Aplysia californica. Next base: position 601,576 of record NW_004797509.1, read on the forward strand.
TGCACGTTCCAACAAGCGGAAGTCGCGCCGTGCTGCAGCTTCCGGTACAGCGCGTGACCGCCCGAAATACTCCACGCGGGCGCATGCGCGTTTCCCACGGTGCGAGCCCAGGTTCCGCCAAGGCGCGTGAATCAGCAGACAATGAGGGAGGGAAACACACCGGGCCCACCGTTTCGGACCAGTAATCTTTTCTAGGTGAGCGTTTGTTGAAGGAAAGACTAGCGTGCGACGCTTTGAAAGAAGTTTTGTCTGACAGGTCTCCGCCGAAGGTTGAATGGGCCAGTGCGCGTGTCGTTTCGGACGAGCTTGGAGGGTGTGTTTCTGTGACCGACCATAGCTGTGAGTCCCACACCGCGCAGCATCTACCTAAGCAGTGTGTACAATCGTCAGACCAGTAACGTCTGTGCGATTGGTCCGAGTCTGATGATCAAAGACGCCCAATACTTCCGATCGGAAGTTGCCCACATAAATGAGAGAGATGAAAGTTTTAGTTTTACTCCAGTCATCTGTATTTTGTGGTCTTTTTTATCTTTTATCGTTTACTCCGGGTTACTGACGTATGTGGTGTAGAGGTTAGGCGCGTCACTGTTGCACTCAAAAGATCTGAGTTTGATTTCCGTCTGGGGAGATTTTTTATAGAGTATCTCAATCTGCCTGTCTGCTGGGACATTGTTTCCTTCACAAACGATCGAAGCTAGTCTCATAATTGATCTAAATTGTGTCGATGGAGCCGTGAAACATCTAAATGATGAAGAAAAACAAAACATTCCAGTTTTAAGTAAAGTTGTTGAGTAGGTCTGACTTCCAAATTAAGTTTTCTCCCAAAAAAATCAGCCGATGTGGAGAATTTGTGTGAAATCGAACAAGAATGAAGGGCTACTCCCAGTATCTTTACTACTGTCCAATTTAACTCTAAATCCCTCGAGGACACAAGGAACGTGCATACACATTGAAGGTAACCATGCCTGAGGATCCCTTCTCTTTTTTGTAAATGTTTTACTTATGCAGCTGCATAAGGTCATATGAGCACACGGGACACATTGAACATTGTCAGTTGGTCTCAAATTTTGAATCTTTCCCGGGTAGCGTCCGATGCCTACTCTTATCGGTTTTGGGCAACCAAGAGATCTTTAACGTGAGCAACTTAAACACGGGGCCTCCAAGATCTTAAGCCATTATCCGAGAGGGCTAGATGTAGATCTTACTTACATGTACCACAAGATAAACTGGGTGGCTGAAAGAGAGCAGTAAGAAGGAGCCAAGGAGTAGCAGTAGAAAGAAGATCTCATGGTGGATAAGGTTTTTATATCTTCTCAGCTTTCGATACGAGCATAGAGGGATGAAATTCCTAAAGAAATTTTTTTGAAGGCCTTCC
>NW_004797509.1:603050-604714 GCF_000002075.1 Aplysia californica
ACCTTTTTAGAAATATGTTTTGGTGGTTGTTGTCTCTAGGTTCTACTACAACTGTCCAAGACCTGTCTAAGACAATTACTTTTCACCTTGACAATGGATGGCCATCTTGGACAATTTCGACTATATTTCATCATATTCCACCTCAGCCACCCTCTCTGTATACACACACCCTGTTTTTTTAAATATTTAAATATTTACTAGCAATTTCCACATCTTTTCTGTCTCAATTATTCTGGTTCCGCTTTTTCCTGAGATTTCGTGTGCCAAGTGGGAGCGTTATTTTCGAGTGGTGTAAAAAGAAATAGCTTTTACTTTCACACCGGGTCCGTATCATGGGAACAACCACGAACAATGAAGTCAAACAAAGTGGAAAAGACGCTGTACTTCAGCCCACGAGCTCAAATTAATCCAAAATATGCCGAGAGCACTTCTGAGTTCGGCCAGGTACTGTATTTACTGATTACTCCTTGGAACACCCTGTGCTAAGCCTTTGACACCTTTTGTTGGCTAAACGGCCATGTTAGACAGACTTCCGGCCTGGAGAAGCTCTTGGCTGTGCACTTCCCGCCAACCGTTGACAATGGCGGCACATGCAGGCGGGCGGGGAGTTCGCGGCTCCCGACCGGCGGTTTGGACGAACGTAACTGATCTCGGTGGTCTCTTGTCTCACAGTCGTAGTATGAGATGAAAAGGGTTCTATTTGCGTTTCGTGGATGTTTTGAGTTACGATTTGTTGCGGGTTCTATGTGTAACGCACTACATTTTTATCTGCGTTTCTTTCTGAAATGACTGTTCTGCCTGCTCTAAGAAAAGTAAACATTGAAAAAAAAGATTCTGTTTCCTTTTGCCTTTAAAATTACCAAACGTCGATGTCAGATTCTCTACCTTAGAATTAAAAACTTCTGCCTGACCTTTTTGGCCGTTTTGACTTACTACGACCATGTGGTCAGAAACCAGGTCTTCTATCCGTTCTATCAAAATCCTAAGATTTTTTAAAGTCATTATAAAGATATTCAAAGAATTGCATTCCAAAAAAGTTTAATCGTGTTGTGAAACTCAAATTTATTTACGTTCAAATTTCTACAAACTAGGCACTGAGCAGATAAATATAATAGCTAAAATGCAGATGGAACCCTTTTCATCGAATACAACGCAATGCCGTACCCTCTCTAAAGGTCATCTCGTCAGACAAGTTGTTTGTGTTCAATATCTGAAGCTTTACACCCTGGGTGCCAACTTAAACTCCGCTCCTTGTTTCACGGAATGGGAAATTGACGTCCCTCTTCTTCCCACGATTACAAGGAATTGAATGTTGCCATTGATCAATGAATTGATATTCCCCCTTTCTTCTCTAATTAGCCATGCAAGCGTCTATGAAAACAGGCTTTTTATTTTCTTTGCTTGCTTTCTCACCGTCCGCTTCTACTACATGATATTGCGACATCCTCTTGCGTTGGGAAAAAGAAGCGTGTTTTTTGGTATAAAATCACGCTCACTTTTTTCCTTTCATCCCGCCTATCTGTCTGTCTGTCTGTCTGTCTGCCTATCTTTGCACGTACGCGAGTATTTGTGTGTGTGTGTGTGTGTGTCTTTGTGTGTGTGTGCTTGTGTGTGTGTGCGTGCGTGTGTGTTTTGATACTATCTCTCTCTCTCTCTCTCTCTCT
>NW_004797509.1:606553-610120 GCF_000002075.1 Aplysia californica
TTTTATTGTATTTTATCTTATTTCACTTGTATGAAAGGGGGGGGGGGTGTAATCGGAGTCTCGCCGCTGAGGTCTAAATTTCAATCAATCGTAAGAATAAGACATTTCTTGCCTCTGACAGAATGCTCTATTCATCTGATGCTGCATCATTGTATACCATTGTATATCGTTAAACAAATGTAATCCCTTCAATAATGGGTCATCGATTTGAAATAGAAAGGTGATAGATGGTTTGTTCAAACCGATAACAGTCATTCAATTTCTGTAGAACTGTGATCAATAATATCTCAATCAATATTGTGAGTCGATAAACATTTGTGACGGAAGCAGACGGATATTAGGCGAGGGCTCGGGTCGAGAGAAGTGTGTGCGTATCCAATACAAACTCTCTCAGAAGCTATTAAGCAACCAGCCAGTGAAGTAAAACACCCGATGTGAACCCATGGGCAACTGGCTCTTAACCTTTGCGTGGATGAGGGTGACACATTAGTCACTTATGTAGCACACTGTCATCAGCTCTGCTTCTCGCGTTATGTTCCCTCTGTAACTTGTAACTAGCTACTTCATGTTGCTGGTATTTCTAGCGTAGGTGTCAGGTGCTCGTGGGTCCTGTTATAATGTGGAAAGCTTTGGCATAACTGAAGAGGGCTTTCCGTCTTTGAGTGAGGAGATCCTCCCTTTTTTAGTTACATTTACGTCTTGGCTCGCTTTGCTCCCGTAGAAGCGATTTCGACATTCGGTGGGCTGACTTAATTTCCTTTTTTTTCTTATGTACCTACGTAATTATTTATTTTTGTATCTATTCATTTATTTATTTATTTATTTAGGTTCTCTGTGGTGCTAACTGTTGGTAAGTTTCTTAGAAAATGTGCCAGAATGGTAGTGATTGTTATCCCTTAAGAGTAAAAAAAAAAACAACTGGAAACCGGTTGATTGTCTGGAAATGGATGAGGATAATGATGAAGATGATGATGGTGGTGATGGTGATGGTGATGGTAATAGTTATGATGATGATGATGATGATGATGATGATGATGATGATGATGATGATGATGATGATGATGATGATGATGATGATGATGATGATGATTAGAATTATGTGCAGGATGAATCTTCTTAATCCTTTATTCCATGCGTAACGCCTACACTAGATCTCAATGGTCTGTCCTAAGGGGCAGGATACAACCCCAAAGCTCTATTCCTTAAACACAGAGACTAAAATGTGGGTACAAGTAGTCATTAGAGCCCTAACCATTTGATAAAGCTGTGTCAAAAATATAAAAAGGGGGCCACCTTTAACCTATAACATTGTTAGTGTTTATTACTTACTTACTTACTACCCATTACGCCATCTAGCGTTTAGGGCAGCAACAAAGGATCTCCAGCTCTGTCCATCTTGGGCCATTTTGGTCAGCGTTCCCCACGAATGATTCCAGGACTTCATTTCAGACTCTACTGTGCGTCTCCAGGTCACTTTGGGTCTACCCCTTTTTCGACGTCCTTCGGGTGTCCAGTGGAGGGCAGTCTTCACAATAGAGTCTGGTTCTTTTCTCAGAACATGTCCAATCCATCTCCATCTTCTCTTTTTTATTATGGTGGTCATGTCCTCTTGCTTACATTTACGTAACAGATCTGCGTTGGAAATCTTGTCAGAAGATTCTGAGTATTTGGCGTAAGCTAGTTGTACGAAAGGAAGATAGCTTGGCACGGTCATGATCAGTCATCCTCCAACATTCAGCTCCATATAGGAGCTGTGAGTTTAACTTGGTTTGTATACTAAACTGTCCTGACTTCCAGATGTTGATCATGTTTATTACCTATTCATTACTACTGTACCCCCAACCCCTTCTAAACACTCTCATCTCACCCCACCCAACCTTTCCAACCCCGCTACACCCCGATGACAGAGAATGTTCTTTCAAATTAATGGGCTAATCTTGGATGCAAACGTAAAGTCGTATTATCTATTTGAGATTGGATAAGGCTGTTAGACAATGTTATAGTGGAAAATCACTCGAAAGTTCAGATAAAACTCAGATCTAATTTTTTTTTAAAGTGCCATCAAAAAATATACGCAGACTATGAAACAAATTAGCGCGTGAGCTGGAACCATGCATCCTCGCCAGGACGGGTCACTTAGAAGCCGCTACCTATTCAAAACGTACAGTTTGATCTTATACAACACTCAGCAACATTCTCTCACGTGTTTCCCCCAATTAATTGAAAAACAATCATTATCATTGTGCGTTCAAAATCGTAAAGTGTCATTCTTAATAGCTCATTCGAAATCAAAACCTCATCAGTCATCTCTGTATCAAACATCACCACCCCTTTCCTCCCCTTATCTTTCTTCTCGGGGCCGACCCATTACAATACCACATGCGCAGTAACAAGCCTTTTCTTGCCAAAGCTCTCGAACCAGTCGTGGTGTCAGACTCCCCTTCATAACACAAACATTAGGTAAACATTAAAACGTTGTTGGGAAAAGTTCACCAGCCTTTCTCGACAAAGAGAAGAAAAGACGCTTTACATAATAACAAAAGTTTCCCTGTGATTTACAGTCCAGCAGAGATTCATTTCTGCTGGGATTTTTCCGGTCGTGATTAAAACAACCTAAGAAAAAAGGGCGATCAAATGAAAAGTAATTATACAATACCCCCGAGGACAGATATATTGGTCCTGGCGCAAAAACAAAAGCTTAGAAACTGAGATTTCTTTATTTCTTCCAAGAAAATTAGTTCGATTCCTCAGTCTCCCCCCTTCCAATCGTCGGTTGTGACCGGAGTCCCTTTGTGGCGGCCACTGATCCATCTCTTGTTCTACACCGGCCAGAAACACGTCTGTCTGTCACGCCACCGCGCGGGCCCTGGAGACGGTATAGATTACAGAAGCCATCACCTGGCTCTATTCACAGCGTGACAGCTCTGGGAGGGAGACCTGTTAGTTAGGGAAAGCCTGCACACCGGTTTGCATGATGAGAAATCATAGGGCGACCTTTCATAAGAACCGTTCTGGGGGTTCCTTCCATTCCCTCTTTGGTGAGTGACTTCTTCTCCTTTTCTTCCTCTTTTTGTTCTTTCTTTCTCACCCCCCCCCCCTTCTCTCTCTCTCTCTCTCTCTCTCTCTCTCTCTCTCTCTCTCTCTCTCTCTCTCTCTCTCTCTCTCGCACGTTGTCTCTTGCACGCTTTCTCTCCGAATGTCATTTCAAGAAAAAGCGAATTTCTTTATGTCTTTTAGAGAGGTGGTACGAGCTAATTACCGTACTGCATCATGTATATCGTTACTGTCAGCACATTGGCTGAGTTAGGTTAGTGAGAGTGAATGTTTTACGGCACTTGCAACACAAGCTGGCCATGTAAATGTTGATGATTAGATGTAACAAAATATAATATTAAATTGTACAAAGAAAAGGAGGTGAGTTAAAGGATCAGGTTTGATTGGTAATAATTAGTAAACCACACCAGAACACCCGCTGTTTATGTATGTATGTATGTATGTATGTATGTATGTATGTATGTATGTATGTATGTATGTATGTATGTATGTATGTATGTATGTATGTATGTA
>NW_004797509.1:610401-612070 GCF_000002075.1 Aplysia californica
TCCTCCTTCTCCTCCTCCTCCCCCCTCCTCCTCCTCCTCCTCCTCCTCCTGTTTCTTCTTTCAGTCTCACAGATGCCATCCTCTTCATTCACACCGTGACAGCTTTGGGAGGAGAGACCTGTTATATTGAGGTCAAAAATTCGTGCCGCAACTTATACTCAAATATCTGTTTAAAGGGTGAATCAATATGGCCCCCATACTTAGCATGCACTGCAGTTTGTATCAATTTGTCTTAACTTAATCATATTTTTCTCAACAATTGTGGCTAGATTAAAAAACTATCCTTTACAAATTCATATAAAATACTATAAATCTCCGTCACGCGGAAAACGGGGTTGTTTACAGCACTTCCCGATTCTCACACACACATTTTGCATACGCATATGGCCTACGTCACAGCTCACGAAAGACTTTTTAGTGGCAAAATTTGTCACAAGGAATTAATTTTATAGTGAACACTTTTTTTTTGCACTAAAGATTCTCAAAACATGCGTTCAATAGGCACAATGTCACGATTAGAAAAACATGACGGACTTGCTTTTAAAAGCGATATTTGCCCTAGCTTTGAACCACTTGGATTTTTTATTCGTGTTTTTAATGAGTTTTCTAGAATACTGCTAAATCGTGTTTCCAAAATATTGATCTGTTAAGACAAATTTATACAAGTCATTGTGTAAAACCTGAAAAGTCTACCTTCGACAATTAAAAAAATATTTGACAATTAGTTGTGCAACCAATGTTTGACCACACTATAGTTAGGGAAAGCTTGCACCCCGGTTTGCAAGGTGAGAAATGATAGGGGGGGGGAGGCTTTGATAAGAACCGTTTAGGTTTCTTCCACATTTCATTTATAGAGGTGCCCTGTCTCTACACGATGACTCGTCCTCCTTCTCTACCTCCTAATGTTCCTTCTTCTCCTCTTTCTTCTTTAATTGCACTATCCACAAACACACACACAAACACACACACACACACACACACACACACACACACACACACTTTCTGCACACACAAAAAGCCACTTCTCAACAACCCTTACCTTTCACTTCATCCCTCATCTCCCTAACCCCTCACCCCCCCAACCCACCCCTGGATAAAAACCTTTCATCTCGAGACGAGAAAAAGTCATCAAAAGCATGCTTTTTTCTTTTTCAATTATGTTTTCCTGTGTTCCTCGTTCTCCTCTCCCCATTGCAGCGACAACGCTCCTTCTCGCCTCGCACATGCATACAACCGTTCTCTTTTTTATTTAAACTTTCCATTTTTCTGCTCCCATGCCTCTGTTTTCACACTTTCACAGGCAACCACACACACTAGCACCCTCTCCTTCTTTGGGCCCTCATTATCCCCAGATCAGTTCATCTGGCAAACAATGGGAGTTAATCCCCGCTCTTTTTCGCCCTTGCCTTTTGCCGTCAATTCTTCGTCGTCGTCGACATTGGTCTTGGGCGTGAAAGAGTCTTCTGCAGTACAGCTGACAAAGCCAAGAGACTTCTGAGCTATAAATAGAATTTTTTTTTAAAAGACAAGGGCAAAGCAAGTATTTGGTGGTTGCCTATTTTGTCTCTGTCTGTAAGTTTAGATGTGTCTCGTTGCCATTGTGCCATATTCAAAATCTATCTATCTATCTATCTATCTATCTATCTATCTATCTATCTATCTATCTATC
>NW_004797509.1:614519-615762 GCF_000002075.1 Aplysia californica
TATATATATATATGTATATATATTTATATATATAATTACTCACTCACTGTTTCCCACTCCCGAGCTCGTTAACATGGCAATAAGCACTTGGCTTCTTTGACCAAGTACTTTCCGATAATGATTAGTAGTTTCTACACATTGTCTAGTTCGTTATAAATGCTTTTGAACAATACCAGACAATAAACCTTCATACGTCAAAGAGATGGTCAAATAGGCTGCAAAATCACCTGCCTTTGCCTAAAAGAAACGGGATGCTTATAATTATCACTAATTCACGCGTCTTTGGGAAACGCAGCATCCTGATTGTAAAAAGGTATAATCTTTTAAACATCGTATGGCTGTACATGTACCGGGGGGGGGGGGCAGATAAGAGTCTACCTTCTACCATTAATCAGAAAGCTGTTTTCAGGTACGTGTTGATATCGATACGTCAGACATGTACACCAATCAACGCGCTTCTTTCAGATATGGAACGGCGTATAATTAATTATGTTGACAAGCAGCTTTTTCTAACCTCTTTGTCCTTATGACGGGAAAGAACCAGGAAAATGCTTTTATAGATTTCTCTACAGCATCCGAGCAGAGAAATTAGTGGCGAACCCCGATCACCCCATGTCTGTTCAAAACTGGCACTTGCAGAATAAGTCTCTCAGAGTCCTTATAAAAACGCAAAAACGCACTTTAAATACAAGAAGAAGAATGTTCAGTGATGACCCGTTTTAGATTAAGATGTTACAGCTGTCTTTTTTAATGCCCAGTTTTTTTCACTTTTCTGGCTTTAGTAATACAGTAGTGGATGTTTATTGGATTCCTATAATATAGGCACTGAGGCCCTAGACGTTTATCATAGAAAAAACAAACAAAATACCTGCGTTTCAGAAAGCGTGCTAATGCTATTGCAGAAAGGCCAGAAATGGCTGGAAAACGAAAAAGATATACAATGAGGTGTTTTAGATTTTCCAGACCAGACAATCTCTGGTAAACACAATGAATTGTAGAAAAATACAATACAATGTATTTCGATGAAACGAAACGCCACAAGACCACTTTGAAGGAAATACCTGAAGACATGATGTGGGGCACAAGGGTTAAGGGTGGATAAAGCACAATGAGGATCGATGGCATCAAAGAATGAACTACTTTGCAAATAAGATAAGATAAGATAAGATACATCTTTATTGTCCAGATCCTGGCACATCCAATTGGTGTTTCGCGCGTACACACACACTCACACACACACACA
>NW_004797509.1:615862-618864 GCF_000002075.1 Aplysia californica
ACACACACACACACACATACACACACACACACACAAACACACACACACACAAACACACACATACACACACACAAACACGCACACATACGCAATAAGCTTCCACTCACAAACAGGCTCGCCACAGTCACATGCATAATATAAATGAACAGTAATATAAACAATAATAATCATAAGCTAGATACATACTCAGTATTCTCATTGTTACTCAGTGGCATTCTGATGCATGCTCTTAGGTCATATGAATACGGTGTATTTATAACAAGATGATTAAGATGACAAAAAAATAGGACAAAATGCATGAGTGCTGCAGCTGTCGACAGTACGTCAAACTCTGACCCAAACATGTGACGTTCAGGTCAATGTTATTAGGATATAAAATTATATGTTTAAACACTGCAAGGATATATAAGAGGTTGGACCTCCGAATTCAACGTTTTCATCAGGACTAAGCCAAGTGGGTGGAGAGACAAGAAAACTTCAAAAATAATCTAAATGTAAACTATAATATGTGTTCTTTGTAATTGCGTCTATAGGCTGTAGAATGTGTTTCTTAATAATGGTTTTTGTGCAAAATGTGTGTTTCTTGGCGCTTGTCTTCTCTTTGAGCTTCTTATTAATGGCTTGTGTCTACTTCGTGTGTCATTAGTACTAGCGACTGTTACAGTAGACTGTTACTTGGTTTTTGATTTTCTGGGCTCTGTGTGTTCTTAATGATAACGTGTGTGGAGTGTATGTCGTGTTCTTAGTAGTGACATGAATTGAACTATGTGTTTTTCTTAATCATAGCGTGTGTAGACTGCGACAGTCCATAATGGCGTGTGTAAAATGTGTGTGTTCTTAAATATATCATAAGAAAATTGTGTACGTTCCTAGTCATAGCGTGTGTAGACTGTATGTTACTTAATAATGGCGTGTGTAAGCTATGCATGTCCTTAGGTACAACTTGCATGAGTAGACTATGGGTGTCCTAAGTTATAACATGAGTAGACTATGTGTGTCCTTAGTCAATGTGTATGTAGACTGTGTATTTCCTAATAATGGCGTGTGTAAACTATGCGTGTCCTTAAGAACAACATGAGTAGACAAGGCATATCCATAGTCAGTATGTGTGTAGACTATGTTTCCTAATAATGGCTTATGTAAACTATGTGTGTCCTTAATAACAAAATAAATAGACTATGTGTGTCCTTAGTTACAACACGACTAGTAACGGCGTGTGTCTCAAGGCACTGGAGTGAGAGATGAGCAGACCACTTGAGCACTCACGTAACTAAGGACTGTCTTTGTCTCCCACTTTGTACTGGCGCCTCGGCTCAGCTCCTCCATCAAGACACGGGAAACAGGATTTTAAGAAACTAATTAAGGCAAACGAGGAGCTAAGTGCGTAGCTCCGTATTCTTTGGGGTGTCCCAGGAAGACAAGTGCAGCCCGGGGCCTCAGAGGTATTTCAGCAGCTAAAAGATTTTAAATTGTGTAATTCGGAACTCCTCTGAATTGTGAGGGAGTTCTCTGAAATTCAAAATCTGAAAATGCGAGTAAGCGTAGAATACATGTGTACTAGGATTCACATGCTGTCTATCTATCTATATATCTCTCCATCTCTGCATCTGTCTATCTATCTATCTATCTATCTATCTATCTATCTATCTATCTATCTATCTATCTAGACGTTCATGTTTCACTTTCGTTTTTCTGATGTATTTGACCTGTCCCTGTGCTATAATTGTGAAGTTCTTTGGCTTATCATGAGAAAGATGAGAGTTCAGTTCCGTCTTGGGGAAGTTTGTTTCATATTTTAAGGAAAATCTGTCTTGGGGGAGTTTGTTTCATGTTTTAAGGAATATCCGCTTCTTTCTGTTGATATGTGGGTGGTTGGCGGGTGCTCTGGTGTGGTTTGCTTTTTCTTTCCTATGAAACATCTATCATCCTTATCTCCCCTTCTTCTTTTTTATGTTTGTTACTTTCTTGTAACACCTCTAATCTTCTGGCGCTCATATGACCTTATGCAGTTGCGAGCGCCGTAAAACCTCTACTAAAACTAAACTGATATGTTTCATCCAAACTCAACCAGAGTCTAAGCAGACCTATCCTTGGTGGTTAAATTTGTGGCTATAATCTTCATGCACATATATTACATCTTCATTGACAAAATTTAGATCATTTATGAGGCGTGATTCGGCCTTGTCTGTCAGGACCAATCGGACCTGAGTGGGGTGCAATATCTCAAAAGTCGTTCACATGGGAATCGAACTCCTGTTGCGTGCGTTGGCGAAGTGCCTAAACACTACACCACAGACGTCGGTAAAATGTGTACTAATATGACGTAAAATATTCACAATTGCTCAAACTGGGAGTTGCTTATTCTAAGCAAGCATATATTTGTTGGGAATAAGGATTTTGCAAACCGCCACACCAACCACAAAGTCTAAGTGGATACAGACAGCCACGAGAGCCGCTCCTGGCGTCCACTCATCCAAAAAGAAAACCTCTGACACACGAAAATCAGCAGAGGAATAAAAATACGCTCCTCATCAAACAACGAGCATAAATTTTTAGGGTCGTGCGCTTGCAAATAATTAGAAGGCAGGCATCATTCGAGTGAATGGCTTACGTCCTGCTCACAGAGGGGTCCGCCTAGACCTGTATCGCCCTTGAGGTGAAGAGCTGGGTCTTAGGCTCCAGAGGTTTGCACCGACTTGCATACACAGGATACACGTGTCGCCAACGCCTGGAAATTTTACGCCAATGGATGATGGCATCGTACAGAAGGAAAGGGGTGCCAGCCAGTGTTGTGGTGCACTTTGAGCACGGGTCATTCGTCGCGTGAAGAGTGTTTGGGGGCAGGTTGACATTTTGGGAAGTGTTTTGTAGAGACCACGTGGAAAGTGAGGGGGGGGGGATAGAGACAGACAGACAGACAGACAGACAGACAGACAGACAGACAGACAGACAGACAGACAGACAGACAAACAGACAGACAGACAGGGCGTAAGAGATAGAGG
>NW_004797509.1:619120-620136 GCF_000002075.1 Aplysia californica
GGGGGGGTAAGTGTTTTAATGCGCTCGAAACTTATAAGGTCATACATGCAGGTTTTTCAATTCTGTTTTCTTTCTCTGAAACTTTATAGAGCAAGCAATAGCAGGCACACATACTACAAACCATGTAAATTTTTGTTTCTGATTTGATGGTTTGAAATGTGTGGCAGGGTTGTCTTTTGTATGCTAATGGTCGAACACATGACGTGTGCGTTACGTCCATAAAGATTTTTTAAAACATAGAACAATGTTTTCGAGGCTAAGAACAACGCTTTCGAGGAGTACAAAAACAGAATACCCAAAACTACGTCTTTTCCCTCTTTCTTTTTCTTATTTTGCTGTGGGGGTTTTTTTGGATTTCGAGAGTTAATTAGTTTATTTGTACATCTGTTTTCATCTCCTGTTTTGAAATGTTCACCCGTGAAGACTTATAATCTTCTTTGTAGAGGCCGTAAATAAAAAGCGACGGTTGTCATAACCAAGAACTATATAACTGGGGAAAGTGTTCTCAATGAAATTCACTTTGCTCAAGGGCTAGGGGCATTATTCAAACAAACGTGAAGGTTTGTAAATAGTTTTTTTAGAATGACACTTGAGGGAGGCTTGTTCTAAGATGAGGGCCGTAGTAATAAGCCTGGAGTTGCTGTTATGGAAATAAAATTTCTCAGAAAGCCTCTCTCTCCCCCCCCCTCTCAATTAAAACTGTCCAAGATGGCCACCCATGACCATGAATAATCTATTCATAGAGGCATCAGCCACCCATATACAAGGGCTGTTTTTGCCTGTGGCCACTCATTGTCGAGGAGAAAACTGGTTGTCCTATACAGAAGGACGTCTTGTACAGTAACATTGTATTTGTTGTGAACATAGACTTACATTGTAATATCTAGGACCAAATACTCTTATGAAATTCCGGTTCACTGTGGACTCACCATTTATTGACTAAAGTTGGAGCCAAATGAAGGGCAAGGAGACAAAAGACTAGAGCGCAGTAGACTATAGCGAGACTGGTGGGGGGG
>NW_004797509.1:621035-622010 GCF_000002075.1 Aplysia californica
CTCTCTCTCACTCTCTCTCTCTCTCTCTCTCTCTCTCTCTCTTTCTTTCTCTCTCCCTTTCTTTCTCTTTCCCTTTCTCGCTCCCTTTCTTTCTCTCTTCCTGGACCCCCTGCTGACCCATGATGAAGTCTGAAGGAGCCCCCGGCCATGAGACGCGTGTCCTTGTCCTGGACGATTTCTTCATTCCTTGCTCAAGTCAAGAGGTCTGTGCTTGCGCTCATTTGCTGAATACCCCCCTCCCTTCCCCCCTCCTCCACACCCAAAAATAAATAAATAAATAAATAAACGACCTTGCCTTTTACTTTAACCTACCCTCTTGCTTTCGTTTCCCGTTTTAAAAAAATACAAACTACACTAGAAAAACAAATTACAATTAACGTTTCATTTGCACGTGAAGCACTTTACGTTTGCAGTCAGCTGACGAGCTATGGCAGGACTAGAATCAGTCTTAAATTTTAGCATAAAACACTTCCGAAAAAATAGGAAGTCTTTGAGTTCATGATGTATTGAAAAACAGTAGGTAAATTGGTTTTGTGCGGGCTATACATTCAAGCCACGTCTGATTAGAAAGTAGTACACGAAACTTAAAAGTTTTAATACGCATAGAGCATGCTGTAAAGCATGGGTATGTGCTATATAACATAAATGCGATTACTATATTTATCATCATTATTAACAATTTAATCCAAAGGCTCTTACCTTCAACTGAGCAAAACCACTCCTGTGTATTTTAACGGATTTAATCTGCGTTTGTTTTTTTCTTTTTTCTAATTTCCATCCTTTTTTTCAAATGGCTCGATAACAAAAGTTCGTTTTATACTGCATCCGCAATGAGATCTGCCTATGTGGACTGAAAAATACGCAAAACTGATTTAACAAAATTTCAGGCAATCATAATATTACTTGCTGAAACATATCTGATGAAGTGATTCTACAGTTAAAGTGACAGAGAAAGAGAGAGAGAGAGAGAGAGAG
>NW_004797509.1:622110-623161 GCF_000002075.1 Aplysia californica
GGGCGGGGAGGAAGAGAGAGAAAAAGACAAACAGAGAGACGGGCAGACAGACAGACAGACCAGCATCATTATTCATAACCCTAAACCTTAACTACCCCCCCCCCAAAAAAAAAGAGAAAACACCACAACAGTCTCTTTCCTCCGAGAACATGCCACGGGGCAGGAACTAGTCCCTTCTCGAAGCCAAAAGACAACATAAGTTTACTAGATCTTGATTCGCCGACATCTGTGGTGTAGCAGTTAGGCGCTTTGCTCCCGCACGCAAAGAGACCCGAATTGGATTCCAGAGTAGAGAAAATGTGTGTATCGTGTATTTTAGGTCTTTCTGCTATGATGGTGTATAACTCTCAGTCCAGGTTGGTCCTGACAGGCAGGGTATAACGTATAAAACACGTCTTCTAGATGCTCTAAACTGTGTCTATTGGGGCGAAAAAATACTAACATTTTGAAAAAAAAAATCTTGCTGCAAGGCCGCCTAAAGAATATTCTAAACTGTGTTGGTTGGGGCGTAAAAACACCATGATTTTGAAAAAATAAAAGATCTCGCTTCAAGTAAAGAGGTGACTGTTTCCACGGCTGCTCACACAAATACCCGAAGCCTCATGAGAACAAAGTTTATGACAGCGCGCACGCGCGGAGTTTGTACACATGTACTTCAGATATCATGGTGTGTATGTACTTCAGATGTTATGGTCCTGGGGGGGAGGGGGAGGGGTAACGAAACGCAGTGAAACGACAGTGAGAGTGGAAGCTGCTAGGAGAAATGTGAATGAGTTTTGTTATTGTTATTTTATTATTACTCAGAACACATGACGAACACAGACTGCTAAAAAAGTGGTAACTGCTGCTACAGTTTCTGTATGGGAGTGTTTTGTTTTCCTCCCCAGGCTTTTTGTTGTTTTAGTTGTTTGGGAAATTTCTCTTTGCCTGTGGGAATAATTGGTTGCTGAATGTTGTTGTTGTTGTTGTTGTTGTTGTTGTTGTTGTTGTTGTTGTTGTTGTTGTTGTTGTTGTTGTTGTTGTTGTTGTTGTTATTGCTGCTGCTGTTGTT
>NW_004797509.1:624331-628144 GCF_000002075.1 Aplysia californica
TTTCTTCTTCTTCTTCTTCTTCTTCTTCTTCTTCTTCTTGCTGCTACTACTGCTGCAGTCGTTATTGACTACAGATGCTATTAACAATGCCTGGCAACTGTTTCCAGCCACGGTCTGCTTTTACCATCTTTGAGAAGCTAAGTTTTCACACTACCCCACCTACATTTGTTTCCCAAAAAAAGTGTTAAAAAACCAGGGTAGTCCTCACTGCCTACTAAAATGACCAAATCACCCAGGTTGCCAAGTTATGAGTTATATAACATAATGTATCATGAACAGAAGGTTAGGGAACTCCTCCAACAGCTGTTCAACCTTATCAAGCTTTGGAATTGAACCTGGGCTACGTGGAAAGAGGATCAGTCAGCCTTCTCCAGATATCAGATGCATCTTGATAGGATTCATTTTATAGTTGTTGGAAACGAGAAAGTGGTTTTAAATGCAGAGGCCCAAGATCACTACTCCCACTCACCCCCACCCCTTTGCACACAAAATTAAGCAACAAACTGCTACAGTCATAAATGTGCAGGGATTATGGTGCCCGGCCGTTCTCTTTGCTTTATAGAATAGCAGATTCTGACATTATTTTACCGATACCTTTTTTCAAGACACTACGGTTTATTTGAAAGGACATAATATATGTCCATTTCGACAAGACGGAGGCTTAAATAAAGTAAAGCTATAACGGTTACCTATAGTAGTATTATGATATATTTTTCGTCCATGATGATTTTATTGTCTCCCCCACCTAAAAAGAAAAAAGAAACACAAAGAAAAAGGATAAAATCTTGGTTGTCAAAGCTGAAGTTAAAATATGTCCCAGCAACCTAGTTTATGCGGGATAAGTGGGTACAACTTCCCTGCAGAAAGACAGAGATAAGATAGACTCCCATGTATTGGAAGATCTGCTCAATGCAACTGTAGAAAGTTTCATCATTTCGCCATTGATCCAGTTAGCAGATTTGACTGGAATCTATGTAAAGTAAAAAAAAAAAAATTTTAAAAAAGACAAAAATGAGAATCGCAAGTATAAAGACATAAGGATCAGAATCGAAAGTACAAATAAAAAATATAAAGACATAGATCAGAATCGAAAGTATAAAGCCATATTATAGATCAGAATCAAAAGTATGACGAATATTATAAGAAATTACCCTACTTTGAGTTCACGATGGTTTCGGCTATCTCTGCCTCAGCTTCTCCAACATCTTTAAGCACTCCTGAAAGATGCACCGGGTCTCACCACAGACCCGGTGCCACTTGAGACAAACCTGGGCCATTTGGGCAGCTTAGGCTGTCTTGAGAAATTTGAACTCCGTGACTGCGGAAACGTTATAGGAGCTTCAATTACAGGGGAGATTTCGTAACCGTCTATCTTTATGTTCTCAGCAATACTTAAGATACATTGGAAACTGGAAATATAGACTCGGCAGGGGCCACAGCGTGATTGGTTGTAGGCTTGTGGGTTTTTACAGCTTCGGAAACGAAAGAAAAAAACAACAACATCTGTAAAGCAAAGAACGATAGATCTAGAGCATTTCAAAATGATGAGGCGCCAGTACATAAACATTGAGCCTTTAATGATTGCTTCTATTTGCCTGTAGATTGTGTGTGAGAGAGAGAGAGAGAGAGAGAGAGAGAGGGAGAGAGAGAGAGAAAGATTTAGGGAAGGAGAGGGAGAGAAGGGAGAGCGGTGAGGAATTCCCCACTAGACATAAACATATCATTTTGAAGACTGGCGCTTGTTCCAGTGGGAACAAAGAAAAAAAGAAAGTAAGTAAGAAAGAAAGAAAAAACAAAGAAAAAACAAAGAAAAAGAGAAAAAAAAGAAAAGAAAAAAGAAAGAATGAAAGAAGATAGAACCAAAATAAATGCATGTGTCATACATCTACCCCTTGCTAAACCTACATCAGTCGGGGTCATGGAGTTTATGAATCAGCAGGGAAAAGTTGACTATCACTGCTGTCGGACCAGAGGTCTCCGATTTTTCTTATCTTTGACTCAAGTCAAAAGACTGCACAGAGATTCTCGAAGATCACGAGCAAGTTGCTTGGGTCAAAGTTTTTCGTGGGGTGACCACTGCGGTGTCTTCTTCGTCTACGACAAGCGGAAGTATGCCAATGATTTAGCCATTATCTGAGCAAGACACACTTCCTTTCATCAAGAGGTGCTTAATAAAAATTAAATGATCTTGTCGATGAAAATGGTGTAGACGCCAACAATAATGTTTAATTGAGAGGTCTTTCTTGGATTTCTATCATGCAAAACTAAAATGAAAATAAATTTTTTTTTTGGGTTTTTTTTGGGGGGGGGATTTGTTGTGGGGGGTTTTTGGGGGGAGCAGTGCAGGTTGTTGTTGTTGGTGTTGTTTTCTTATTTTATTGATTCGGTGTCTATATAATATAATTATTAACGGGGTATTGTGCAGGTATTTTTTTAAAGGAAATCACACTTCAGACTCTAAAATTATTTTATTGTTTCTCTTTTCTAAAATGTTCAAAAACGTTATCTCCGTGATGGACTGAAGTCAGTCATAATATTGAAAACCAGCATGATTTTTTGTTTCTAAATTAATGTGTTTTTACGCCTCACAATTTAGATCATTTAGGAGGCAGGCCTGTCAAGGAAACCCTGGACTGAAAGAAATTCAACTTCCCAACAGAAAGACCAAGATGCTCGATAAAAATTATCCCCACACAGGAGCTGAACTCGGGTCTTCTGCATGTGACAGCTAAGAGCTTAGCCGCTTCAACACAGACTCCGTGTAACACGAAGCTAATCAACTTCACAAACAGCACGCCCAAACCGGGAGTATTTTACACTTTGTGCCTTGTGTGAACTGAGCTTAATAAATCAAACAAGTGCACATAGTCGCTGTTGCAAGTAGTCCACTTGAGTCCAATTTTTTTAGAATTTTCTATTTTTACACCTTCCCAAATCTCGACCAAAGATGCACCTTTCAGCATCACCAAAAAGCAGTATAATGCTATGACAAAGGCTTCCAGTTTCCTAACGTTTCATGACTCCTTATAACTGATGAGGAAAAACACGACAAAAATTCGTTGCATTGAGATATTTTTTTTTTGGGGGGGGGGGGGGCTCTGGTGTAAAAATACCCCAAAAGTCGTAAAGGTGATGCCTGGGACACCAACGACATACAGTAAGAAATGCGTGCACGACACAGGTGGTTTTTTTTATTAGTGTTATATTACTCTGCAGATGTCTAAGATCTCAGGTCAACTCTCAAGTTTCAGGCTACAACAACAACATCGTTAATGTCGCAGAACTCAACATGTTGCACGCCTTGTCCGGCCGACATTTCACTAAGGACAACCTTTGTACTCCTTCCAAATACAGCTTTTCTCGTGACAGCTTACAGTACAAGTTTGGTACTAAACATACAAACGACAAATGTTCTCTGAAATATGAAGTCTCCAGGTGAGAACGAAAATATTTCAGGGACACGCTCACCACCCCCTTTTTCACCCTCTGCCAAAACCTATCGAAATGACGAATTCAGATTAGCATAACACTGTGCACATGATGTGTTGGCCATAGTAAACTTAAGGTTATGATAGGTTAAGTTCTGTTGACGGTAAATATTGTTGCTTTTTATAGTTACAATTCCCTTTTCCAAGAAGACAATCCAGAATTCTTCATGTCAAAGGTAGGTTCAGGATAGGTATCAGAATCATAATGTTGACAACATCGTAATGATAATAGATATGTAGTGTTAATAGTAAAAGAAGTAGTTGCATTCGTGATGATGATGATGATGATGAGGAGGAGGAGGAGGAGGAGGAGGAGAAGGAGGAG
>NW_004797509.1:629404-629835 GCF_000002075.1 Aplysia californica
TCTCTCTCTCTCTCCCTCTCTCATCCCCATCTCTCTCTCTTCCCCTCTCTCTCTCACCACCCCACTCTCTCTCTATCTCTTTCTTTCTCTCTCTCTCTCTTTCTTTCTCTCTTTCTCCTTCACTCTCTCTCTTTCCCTCCCTCTCTCTCTCCCTCTCGCACCCTCTCTCTCTCTATCTCACCTCTCTCTCTCTATCTGTCTCTCTCTCTCTATCTATCTATCTATCTCTCTCACCCCTCCTCTCTCACCCCTCTCACCCCACTGTCTCTTTGTCTCTCTCTCCCCTCATCTCTTTCTTTGTCTCTCTCTCCCTCTCACCTCTCTCCCTCTCTCCCTCACTCACTCTCCCTCCCTCTCTCTCTCTCTCTCTCTCTCTCTCTCTCTCTCTCTCTCTCTCTCTCTCTCGCAATGATCCACGGCCCAATTCCTGA
>NW_004797509.1:630619-634055 GCF_000002075.1 Aplysia californica
CCAGAAAATGCGATTCAGAAGTCACTTAGAGACCCAACAATTAGGCAGTCCGTGTGGAGAATCTCCAGATGACAGGTGAAAGGATTGCGACGTGAAACGAACTCCTCCCGTCCACCATCGACTTACGGGACTAGCAAGTGTCACCGTGTGTCAGGACCACGGGTCTTTTCCCAGCAGTTCCGTCCCCTTTCCCGCATAGTCACATGATCCGAATACCTAATCGGTGAGGTCTTCAAGGGCAGAGGGCTCCTTAGTTACAGGCAACTAATTATAATGTTTTGGGGGCCTATTCACGTTTTGTATTCCGTTGTTGACCGGCTGCATACGTCATTATTTTTGCTTACCTTTCTTTCTCTTTTCTTTTACTTTTTTCGACCTCTGTTACCTTGTGGTGTCGACGGGAGAAGCAAACCACGTCTTTCTCTTGTTTGTCATTAATTTGTACCAAACAAAACTACCATAATGAAGGTATTTACAATTGAATATAGACACTTTTTTTTCTTTTTTTTTTTGGTCCCGTGTCCTTGACCGGGTGCCATATTAATTATCGTATTTGTATCAGACAATTATTGGCTGTAAGAACATGAATAATAAGTAAGTACAAATTTTAAAAATGTTTCAACACTAAGACTAAGACGGAACAATCTAGTCCCTCTATGAGAGAACGGGAAAACGGTATGCGCCCCCCCCCCCTTTCCGGACAACATGGGGGCGGGGAGAGCTAGAATAGGCACACACAAAATTATAAGAAAAAGGTGATTAATCAAATACCTTTCAATTTAGATCAAAGCATTGTTATTCGATTGTGTTTAATAAATTTTAATACCAAAAAGTAGGGTTTGATGTTGTTTGACAACATGAAAGGGGGGGGGGTAGTCAATTTAAACAAAACTGACTCAAACATCGTGTTGAAACATTCAAATTCGAACGGCCTAGAGATAGTTTTACTTCTTTCTATTCGTTTTAGCTATGCCAGTAGTAGTTGGACGTTGCTTCGGCAATAACATATTCTGCCTCTGGCCGTTCTGCTTTTCTGGATCGTTTTGGTTCCCTTCCAGCTTTCTATGTCCGGTCTCGAATCTTCTGTTAGGTCTTCTCCTTCCAAATTATGTTTCTAGAACGAATCATTGCCTCACTACATCTCTTCAAAACGGATTACAAAAAGAAATTGGTGAGAGGATGAGCATCAAACTAGATCCTGGGGATGTTGACAAATTATGTATCTTCTTTCTTGTTAAGTAAGTGTTCGGTTTCAACGCTCTTATCAACACTATTATGTTATTTGAGAGGCGGGACCTCCAAATTTGAAGTCTGTCGCCCATAGAACTGAGAAAAACGCTTTGAGAACATTTAAACCTGAGAAAGAGATCCTAGTTTGAGAACACCTAGACAGGAATTCGAACTAGGGTCATCCGCTCCGCTCTGTAGCCCAGCATGATACCAACTGAGTCAATGAAGGGACCTGTCGAACCTGGATTGTTGTAACACTATTGCTATTTTAGTTGCTTTCTCCCTAAAACGTATGTGAGGAATTCGTTCTAAGATGCACTTAGTAAGACTCTCACATAATACGTACATCTGTACTCGGTACGCATTGACACTGTCAAAAGGTATTTATGAGAAGAAAGATCGACATGCTATTCCTCACATAATCTCCTGGTTTGATAAGTCAGTCTTAGATCTACAAGAGAGAGGGCCGCAAAATGCTCACATATACAATTAGAAATGAAGCGTTTATATAGTCAAAATGTGGCAAACTGTACTCTGCCAGAATTGGCCTCAATGGAACTAGCAGAAGCCACAAGTAACATGTATTTTAATTTATCCTTGCCTCAAGAAACACTGGCATTCTCCTCTAAAGACACATTGTTCCTGCGTTTGTGTCTGCGTTGATTCATTGTGTCTGTGTGTGAGTGTGTGTATAAGTGTGAGTGTGTGTGTGTGAGTGAGTGCGTTTGTGTATTTGCCATGTCGCAACACAACACATTTCTCTTTTTGGAAATTGTATTTTATCTTATCTAATGTTCTCGATATATCTTATCTTATTTTATTTTATCTTGTCTTGCCTTATCTTATCTCATCACTGTTTTTTTCTATAGTCTTTACTTAATCAAATTCGCCTTCACTTGGACAAATCATTCTCTGTACTGGGAATTGAATACTTTGTCTCGCTCAGTGTGTTCGTTTATATTGTTTGAGTCACTTTGCTGTAGTTAATTAAGTTTTTGTCTGTAGTGCGATTAACAGCAACAGATTACTGAACTTCTACAATTTAACGCACATCGATCTTTTTCACTTACATGAAGCTGAAAGCCATTGTTCCTTTAACTTGTAAGAGCTCTATCAGCGCCTAGGGGCCCAGATTTTCAGTCTGAATGAGATTTCCTAATGTTAAGAAAAAGTCTGGTGGCTTTGTTTGGTTTCAATGTGACACGTCATTCTATTTTGAAGACAAGAACCTGTCTGTATTCAACTATAATTAGCTTGACGAAAGACGAATCCCCACAATTCACACTCACGTTAGTTCCAATCAGTTGTGTACTTTCCCCTTTCGTGTGCCTTATTGTGAGAAGATACTGAAGGACGGGAAGATTGTGCTGTTTCAAGGACCATCGTTCACTTTCACCTTATGTGTCTGCACGTCAAACCATCAGTCTTCCCCCCCCCCTAAAGATGACTCACAAAAGCATGTCCCAAGAAGGCAGCAGCAACAGGTCAGTTTAATTCAGAGACACTTGCTAATCTCCACGGTTCTTGGCTTAACTGTATACAAAAATCCAAACAAAAAAGGGAAAGAAACACCGCGTAGTCTTTGGAGAGAATTAAGACTCCTGAAAGGTCAACCAAAACCCATCCAAATTAGATCGATGAGACCAAAATGGCACGCAGTATGGCACGGACTAGCTTACTAAAGGACTGCCAACGTTTAAAGAGGAGAACAAAAATGGATGTCTCGCCCCACTCTACCTTTCAGAGAAATCAACAAAAATAGACGCTTCGTCCCACCAAAGATTCTCCATCTTTGGTCCCACCCCACCTTTCAGCCACTCCCCCGTCCTCCTCTTTCTCACTACCCTTTCACCTGGATCTCTTGATAAAGAGTCCAGTGGTGAACTACGTAGCTGTAGGAACAATTCTAATGGCCGGCAAAGCCCTGGGATTTGTCGCGTCTGTCGCGGTAACGAGGGGAACAAATCTCGTTTTGTGTCCTGCTGAACTGAGTGATGGATGGCGCGTCAATCTTGCTTCAGTCTCCGCACAGACTGACAGCAGGAAGAGAGAGAGAGAGGAGGAGTGGGTGGGTGAGGGGAAGGGAGGTGGAGGGGACGGAGAGAGTTTGGAAGAAGTGGGAGAGGGAACAGGAGGGGAAGGGAGGTAAGGGGAAAGGAAAGAGATAGAGAGGGGGAAAGGGTGGGGAGAGAGGGGGAGACAGAGT
>NW_004797509.1:635052-636217 GCF_000002075.1 Aplysia californica
GGGGGGGGGTTCCTTCCACCGTGTTTCGAATGTTTTGAGGCTTAAAAAGGAAAATGCAACAGGGGTCATCCCGTGCAGATTGTGCAATCACTCCGACATGTACCTTTTTGAATACGGCGGTGTGTGTGCTGATTGCTACATGCTTTGTAACTTTGCCTTCTGTGCGCTCTGACTTCCTGGGAGTCAAGAGACAGCAGTCATGTCCTCTTTCCCTGGGTTTTAGCTCAAACCGTGTCAGAGGATGGATGGGATCATAATAGTACAAGACATCTTTCCCGCCTACCGCCGGGTACCCATTCCTACTTCGATGAAGTGAGGAAAATTCATACATGGCAGGGTTCAAACCCATAATCCGTCAGTCACAAGGCACAAACTGCACCTCTGTTCTTGCTAACTACTCCAATTTCCAAATCAGTCTTGATTTCTGAGCTCCAAATACATCTAGAATATATAGAGGGATATAGATCTAGAGTTTTGCTCTCTAAAAAAAATAAACTACGCACCAAATACGCACCAAATTTTGAAAACGTCAATACAACGAAGTAAACATTTTTCGGGTGTAGACGAACTCAATGGTTTGGGGACATGACTACACAAACTGTATCTAGATGAAGTTTAGCCTGAAGTATCCATCAACACTGCAAAGCACACATCCAAACAGAGTTGGTTATTGAGATTCTACATCTAGAATCTAGATCTGGAAACAGTAGAAGCAGCTGTTTCACACCCACAGCGAAGCACGAACCGAAACGGAAGTAGTCCCCAGTAGATCTATTTACAGGAAAAAAACCCATCAAACCTGAAAAATCAAAAGGTAGTTTTCGAACTTTGAAAATATGCCCACATAACCCTTGGCAACAATTCTTAACTGAACCATATGTTTATAGATTTTAGGGGCACCTGTGTAGAAAATGTATACTGACCTCACAAACGAGCTTAGCTCCATTATAATAAGACTAGCTGGACCCCTTTTGATGAAAGGAAAGATCAGTGCATTAACATCAACTGAAAATCTTTGGCCTGCTATATTTACACTCGAACGGAATGGTGCAATAAATCTTGAGAGAGGCAAAAAAAAATTGACGGTCGTACCAACTGCAGTGAGGTTACTGAACACACAGTACTACAAATGAAACAGAGAGAGAGAGAGAGAGAGAGAGAGAGA
>NW_004797509.1:636317-637810 GCF_000002075.1 Aplysia californica
AGAGAGAGAGAGAGAGAGAGAGAGAGAGAGAGAGAGAGAGAGAGAGAGAGAATGAATTTTTACGGAGCGGGTTGGAGTGATAGGGGTAGGGAAAGGATATATGGTTATAGGGAAGGGATATGTGGTGATAGGGAAGGGATATATGGTGAGAGGGAAGTGGTGATAGGGAAGGGATATATGGTGATAGGGAAAGGATATGTGGTGATAGGAAAGGGATGTGTGGTGATAGGAAAGGGATGTGGGGATAGCTGGTTTGAAGAGGGATGAGTGACTGAGGGGAGTTGGGGTATATATACTACTCCCCACCCCACCCCCATCTCCACCCCTTTCCCCTAAAAGCATCACATATAAAATGTATACACACACAAATCATCTTCTAGTTCAACGATGGAGCCCGAATCAACTTCCTTTGTTATTTTGTGCTTATTTTTTCATTTCATTTCTAATACTTATTCTGGAAGGTTTGTTTGTTAGTTCATTGGCTTTGTTTATAGGGGCTGATGGTTGGGGTTGTTTTACTTAGAACATTAAGAAGCTGGGGAATAAGGATGGAGGAAGGTCCCACCCGGTTTTGTATTGTTTTGTTTTGTTCTCTTTTGTTTTGTTCTCTTTTGTTTTGTTTTGTTTTGTTTTGTTTGGGAAAGGAGAGTGATTGGGGCTGAATAGAACCGGAAGTTGGCCAATAGCAATGCTCTGAGCGACAAGTTTAAAATTATGTCGAAATTCAGCGGAGAAACGGGGAAAAAAGGGGGGGAAACCCAGAGGGAAAAAATGTGGTAGACAATCTTTGACCGGGGGCTACATGTTCAGACAAGATCCGGTGATCTCAGATCTCATCTGTCATGTTTTACAAGGCGGAAAAATGCTTGACATCAGTGTCCAGGTGGTAGGTGGTGGTCGTGGTTGGGGGAGGATTGGTGGTGGTAGGTGTGGTGTTTTTGACATAGTGGTGGTGATGATGGTGATCTGGTATTGACCTGATGGTGGTGGTAGTGATGGTGATGGTAGTGGTGATGATGGTAGTGGTGATGATATGGTGGTGTATTTGACCTGGTGGTGGTGGTATGTATGGTTTGGGGAGGGGGGGAGGTTGGTGGTGGTAGTCGTGGTTTTTTGGGCCTGGTGGTTGTGATGAAGGTGGTGGTGGTACTGGCCTGACGGTGGTGGTAATGATGGTGGTGGTGGTGGTGATGATGGTCTCGGTGTTTTTTACCTGGTGGTGGTGGTAGGGATGGTTTGGGGAGGTGGGGCTGGTGGTGGTAGTGGTGGTGCTTTTGACATAGTGGTGGTGATGATGGTGGTCTGGTATTGACCTGATGATGGTGGTAGTGATGGTGATAGTTGTGGTGATGATGGGGTGGTGTTTTTGACCTGGTGGGGGTGTTGTTTCTTTATCTATGGTGGTGGTTGTGATGGTGGCATTGACCTGATGGTGGTGGTGGAGGTGATGATGGTGATGGTGTGATCCGGTGGTGGTGGTGGTGGTGGTGGTG
>NW_004797509.1:639079-640299 GCF_000002075.1 Aplysia californica
GGGGGAGGGGGTGGTTATAGGTGTACCCGACGACCTGGGAGTTAAAGTAGAGAAACCTTTAACCTCAATGGCTTCCAGGACTCCTTTCCGCAGTTCCATGTTTCAGTGCTGCGGCAGCCTGGAATCCCATAAACATGGGTTACATCGATAACTTTCTATTATAAAAGATCTTTCATAACAAGATAGATCTAGAAATCTAGTTCACTCGGGCAAAAAAGTGTCCACGGTAGTCCGTGCTTTGGTTCAAATGGTGCTGCAGGTTTTTTTGTTTTGAAGCTCTCTTTCGTTTCTCCAGAAGAAGAAGAAGAACAGCACAGTTGGTTAGTTTCACTTTATTGTTTTTCACACAAGTAGGTAGCTCTGTTCGCAAAGAGGGCACCACCGGGTTTTGAGTGTCAGCCTTGTTGTGATTGGCCGCGAACCACCCGATCGCGCGACTCACAAGCCTGAAAACAAACGCGTTTGTTTTTGCAGGTCACAGACAGAGTCGATCGGTTTGTGCCTCGGTGGCCGCTATGCACCCTCAATTTGGCTAGCCCGACTATCAAATCGATCCGACCCGAGCCGGTCACGCTAGTGGGCACCCCTTATTAAAAACTGCTTCTCCCCTCGACGCATAACGACGACAGAGGATGAAAAAAGTAAGTACAATTAAAGTAATACGGGGTGCACATTGGGGGATCGGGTCGTGTCGGGGAGGTTTGCTAGCCTGATTGAGGGCGCAAAGCGGCTATCGTGGGACAAGCCAATCGTGCCCAACTCGTCGCCCTAAAAATAAACGCGTTTGTTTTCAGGCGACGAGTTGGGCGATCGATCCTACCCGACCCGACCCGACCCAATCCCATCCCTTATAGAGGTTCCAAATGTGCCACAGCATTGCCTTTACTCTGAGCGAACCTAATAATATGTGTCAGGACGTGGTGGAATCAGACGGTCGTCAATTTTTGGTCATGTAGAGTTATTGGTATCGCCCATCTTGTACAGTTGCCTTGCATTCGGTAAAAGAAATACCCATTTATCTTGAATACAACTTGAGATATTTGCGGTTGAAGGAAGTGGGGGTTTCTTGGTTTCAGAGATAAAATTAGCGAGAAAATGGACAAACCGGCGGACAATGCCAATTTCTTCAATTTCATTATTTTGACTAGCGCCTGATTTCACCTCACTCTATCACATATATATTATTGTCCACTACGCCCAGAACGATTGAACAGCGCATA
>NW_004797509.1:641389-644676 GCF_000002075.1 Aplysia californica
CGGTCCTCTGGGCTCCTGACTCTCTCTGCAGCCTTTCTATTGCTACTCCTTAGCTCCTTCGGCTGTCTTTCAGCCACAGCACTGATCTTCTTCTTCTAGTAGGAAAGATTTTCCCCTAGCCTTCTCGGACAAGGGTGAAAATACTCGGAGGTCTCGTGCACAAGTTGCCCATGCAAAGGATCCCTTCGTAGTCCAAAATTGATAAGAGCAAACTTTGGCGGCCACCCGGGCAAAGTTTTAAATATCCTACCAACTGAAAATGTTTACTGTGTCCCGCGCGCTCATATGACCGTGTGCAGTTGCGAGGGCCGTAAAACACGAACACTCTCTCACCAGTTGACTTATTCTATACAATAATAACAATAATATGGTCTGTAGGGAATCTTGGGCAAAAGTCTCTTTTTGGCAATGTATTAACACCGACACAGTTTTGACCATTTAGAAGGCGGGCTTAGACCCTGGTGCCATAACCAACCCGAGCTGAGAGGGATGCAAATGTCCCAGCAGAAAGACCGAGATACTCGATATAAATTCTCCCCACAATGGAGTAGAACTTGGGTCTCCTGTGTGACAGCAAAGAGCCCAACCGCTACACCACAGATGCTGGTATACTATATTCTTTAGCCGGATCTCACTGGCTGACCAAAAAGTCATTGCTATAAAAGTAATAAGAAGAATAATGATAATAGATAGCATTTGTTTGCGCACATTTCTGCTCAACTGCAAGCTCTACGTCCTTTACAATCAATAATAATTAACATTATAATTGGGTTACGCTCCTTCCACTACAATTAATCTATTTTCGAGGTCGGGCCTCCGACTAAAAGTGGACAACGAGTGACACTCCAAATAACCCAAGCACAAAAGAACACCCCATCGGGTTGTGAACTAGAACGATCCGTCCGCACTAGCAGTGACGGTACCAACTGGACTAACGGTGTGCGCTCCGAGAAGTACCAAACCGTTGCGTCAACAGGTCAGTCGCTGTCGTACTGATGTGTCTTCTATTTGTGTCTCAACGTCTCCGAGACGTGCCAGTCACCGGAAGTGGACAGTGGGCGTCTCCTCTTGGGACAGGTGGGCGTGGCTTTGAAGCAGGGGCGGAGCTGGGGGAGGACAGTCCCATTTGGTTTGATGAAGTCGCTCCCCACGTAGGTTGATGACTGTCAGTTTCTGGAGTGTCGAGTTAAGTGTTTTGCGTAAATCAAAGATGAAGTTGTTTATCTGTTTGGTGTTTTGTTTGGAGGGGAGGGGGAGAGTGGTGGGTGGTTTTCTTGAAAGTGTGAGCGTGTTTGTAAGAGGGAGTGCGGGGGTGTGTGTGTGTGTGTGTGTGTGTGTGTGCGTGTGTGTGCGTGTAAGTGTGAGCTTGTGTGAGTGTGCTTGTGTATGTGTGTGTGTTTGTGAGAGTATGTATGAGAGTGTGTGTGTCTATGTTTGTGTGTGTGTGTGTAGGTGTGTCTGTGTGTCGGTGTGTGAATGTGCACGTGTGTAAAGAAGAGTGAGCGATGTGTAGATGTTTTATTTTTGCTTATCTGGTATTCTATTTTTACTCACATTTTGTTCTTGTTTTAATCGCTTTGCATCTCTGCTATATAAAATCGAAGCTGTGGTTATTGTGTAAAGTATCAAAAATGAATTTCTGTCAGGTCGGGCAACAGAGTACAAGTAGTAACAAATACTGCTGAAGTTGATTGTGTTGAAACAGTTACAGCAGGGAAGGACTTAGAGAAAATAACACCAGGGTCTTCACATTTCAGGACGTTTGCGCGTACGACAAACACACAGACACGTGCAAACACGTTCGTTTTCATACAATAATAATTGAAATAATTCACACACACACCCACACCCACACACACACACACACACACACACACACACACACCCCACACACACACACACACACACACACACACACACACACACACACACACACTCACATACACACATGCGCGCGCATACATACACACAAACCCATATGCTCACAAAAGCACACATACACACAAATAAAGACAGAGAGAGAGAGTAAGAAGGGGGGTGGAAGAACATGAGATGGGGTTCTAGGAAAAGAGGCGAAACACTCCGAGGAAAAAATATTAAAGCACTTGTAAAAAAAGGGGGGGAAAGAAGGGGAGAGTGGGTTGTGAACCTTTCCAGCGTGTGTCAGTAACACGGCGGTTTAGGTGGGTGGTCACCGGGGTGCTGTGTCCTTGAACAACAGGCTATAACCCTAGATCAAAAACAAGATGCCGCACAGGGCAGAAGTGACCAGCAACAGCTGTCTGTTTGTATGGTAATATTGATGTGCAGCAGAAATTGTCCAGGATGACCACCCATTGTAAAAGGGAAAGGTGGTTGTCTAACTAGTTTAAGACAACTGCCCACTTCCCTTGCGTGTTTTTCCTACATCATTAAGACACTGTCCAAAACGTCCATCTGTCTTAGATGATCACTCTTCTCCTCGACAATGGATGGTCGTAGTGGACAGGTTCGTCGCCTGCACTTACTTTTATGTTCATTTTACGACCGTTTAAGAACCGGGAACGCAGGCTATATGGCCAAATTGTGTTGCAAGTGCCGTAAAACTCTTACTAAAACTTAACCCGACTATACATCACCAGCATACTTCGTACGGCTGGAGTCGAGAAATCATTTTATCACGACCAGATGCCAAAAACGTGCTGGGAGCACTGGGTGACCTCTGGCAACACCATGGGTCAGCCTTGTCCAGCTGACGGCTTTAGGGGCGGGCTGGCCGGCCAAGATACGTCACACGTGTCTTGTAAACAGCGTTTTGGCATGGGCCCCTGTCTGTCAAGCTTTTGGAACCTATCTACTTATTTCTACTAGCAGTTCGTACATTCCCATTTCTCACACGTGCGCTTGTGGGGGTGTTTTGTTTATGACCGCATTTTTCATTTTCTTGGGAAAATGTTGAAAGTGAAAAACAGGGTGGTGAGGGGGGAGGGAAGGAGACAGGGAACGGTGGGGGTGGATGGTACGTAGGGGAGTCGAAAAGGACGGTTGTTCTTATCGGGGGTAAATGATGTTAGATTCGCACAGTGAATACCGCACGAAGCACGTTGGATTTCTATTGTGCTTATGACTGGAAGTTGCAACAGTGATGATTTATTACCATACACATACATACATACATACATACATACATACATACATACATACATACATACATACATACATACATACATACATACATACATACATACATACATACATACATACATACATACATACATACATACATACATACATACATACATACATTT
>NW_004797509.1:650215-651433 GCF_000002075.1 Aplysia californica
TCTCTCTCTCTCTCTCTCTCTTTCTCTCTTTCTCTCTCTCTCTCTCTTTCTGTAAGGAGCAAGAAAGAACGCCTGTTTGTATTGTATAAGCTTGCTTTGCCCGCATTCCGCAGATACAACAAACCAAAGGTCAACAATTCTCTCCAGGTTGTCCCAGGAGTGGACAGCAACTGTATAGCGGGCGGGGAGGGGGGGCATCAGAAAAACTGCACTTACAATAAAAGAATAAAAACGCTCCGTCACTTCCTCGACGCGGTTCCATAGGAAGACCATCGTGTGTCGCGCGGGGAAATCAAGCCCTCGTGAAAATAATGAAATCGACTAAATTGGCATTTCCCCCACCAGTTGGGTAAATTTTCTGCAATGCTTTTGTTGCATTTTCTTTTTTAAGTTTCTATTTTTATTTCGTTTTGGATTTTGGGTTTGGTTTTGTTTTTGGTTTGGGCTTATTTAGTTTGTTTTGTTGATTTTTTTTTATGGGGAGGGTTTGGTTGGGTTTTTGTTTTTGTTGTTGGTTGTTGTTGGGGGGGTGGGAGGGGGGCGGGGGGCTCAGCACCTTTTACGTCCATTCAAAAGCACGTATCTGTGTGAATTCTATTTTAAAATGTTGCTTAAAGAAACAAAATAATGAAGGCAAATTTGCAGTTTCCAAGGACACTCACGCTTCAGAAGTCGCATAACATTGGGGGCCATTTTCTCACTAGCTCTATTTCTGAAACTAGGCACCCCAACCTCCCTCAATCGGAAATATCTCGACTTCTATTCAAGATATATGGGCTATTTTTTCCTCTCCTAAAAGCAAGGCAAATAAATCAGCTTTACGATGACACCAAAAACTCTATAATATGCCCCAAAATACGCGAACGCTTGATTCTCCCGTGTCGGGGCGATCGTTTTTGCTATAGCTTTTTTTGGGGGGGGGAGGGGGGTTGTTCTTTTTTTCTTCAACTGGAGCTATACGTTGAGCTTGTGGGCATGACTGAATATCTTTGGTGCATGAAGATCAAACCCCTTCGCTTGCTCGGTGAACGGTGTTCCGCTTTCAGGCTAATCGGGGAAATTCCGAGACTGTTTTGTGACTTTTGAGAGGCAGCGACGTTTGATGTTCCGAGAGTTGCACCCGGTGACCCTGTGGGTGAGAGGGGCATAGCAGCAGCTGTGTTGTTGGGACCTGGGCTCACATGTGAGGGTGTGTGTGTGTGTGTGTGTGTGTGTGTG
>NW_004797509.1:654105-657774 GCF_000002075.1 Aplysia californica
CCCCCCTAACCACACACCAAACAAGAAGCAAAAGGTTGATTCCATCTTCATTTCTCCCAACTGCTGCCAAGGATCGAAGTGGCTACGGCGACTCAATAGTGAATCTTTTCTCTTCCCGATCGCGATGCGTGTCTATATAAAACACATCCCCGACACAGTTCTCACTACAGAACAAATTAAAATGTCTATTCAAAGCGCGCCTTCACGGAGTCCCATTCTGAGGTAACCAGCCATGCCCCGAACGGAGAAAGCCAGTCGGCCACATCAAAGGTGTCCCAACACACTCGCACCAAAGTGGCTAAACACTGGCGCATCGATCCGGACTCCTCATTTATCCAGCTAATTAAATTTCTCGCGGCTGAAAGAGGGATAAAATTGAAAAGAGTCGCCGCGGCCACTGTTTGAATGAAGAGGCGAGAAAGCAGCTCTTACAGGCGGAGCACACCAGACACGTTTGACTAGAGCGATCGTTTGACTCCACGTCACTGGTTACATCGGGACTGACAGTGTGGCCGTCTTGTTGAACATTATACGGATTAATCAGCCAACAACTTTTGCCCATGGGGCATACCTAGCTCACCAGCCATCGGAATCGGAAGGTTCTTGGTTCGAAATCCCATAAAGGTTTCATATATCATGTTATATTCATGTAAAAGATTACTACACTCATTGTTATCTATTTCTCTCTCCTTTTCCGCACCCCTCTTTTTCTCCCTAACCATCACTCTACAGATTCCCGTTCCCAGGTCAATATGAACTTCTAATCTGATCGTAAAAAGACTTTAAGAAAGATAAACCATCTTTTGATATGACAAAAAAGGACAAGTCTATAAAAGATGTTTAAGTACTTGTTATTTTGATGAGAGTTTTCTTGTAGAGCACAAGATCCTCTTCGTTCGTCGTCCTGCAGGTATTCCACGCACTTGAGATGGGAGATTAGTGGAAGTCTTCCCATAAAACCTGCTCTTATCTTGTCATCTGACCAGAACATTGCGTTCTTTGATACATATTCGCTTAAGTGTCTACGGATTGAGAAATAATTGGGTTAAAAGTAAAACTACACATGTAATCTAAATTAAAAGGCGAAGATACACACCTAACTGAATTCATTATAGTTTATTGGGAAGACTCCACACGCATAACACACAAGGAGGAAACTTTCCAAGAAGGGAAAAAAATATTGATTTCAAGTCGGGTTCCTAAACTTGTGTGTGGTAGTTAAGAGGGAGGAGGGGGCTAGAGCTGAAGGATATCTCGCTTAGCTTATTAGTAGATCAAAATGTTACCAAAATTCACACGTATAACAAGCATAATAAGGAGTCCTAAAATCCACAATCAAATTTGAGAAAAAAGTTTCGTTTTCATGGATACAGCGGCCATATTGGATTTGGTAAACACATTTACGTAATTAATAACACTCTTATTTTTCATGGAAATAAATTGTTTTGTGTTTGCATGCATCTTGGCAAACCATAGATCTACAAATCTGAATGATGAATTTTTCCTAATCGTACTAGAACATTTTTTTTTCTTGAGGTAGTGTTCAAGTTTACAGAAAATCGGTGAAAATCTGCACTCCAAATACCACCAAAGAAAAACTATTCTTTTTTCGAAATTTCATCAAAATAAAGTTTTTGTATTACACCTTTTCTTCATTCTGTGAAAATTTCATGAAGATTGGATAAAAAATGGTGGAGTTATTAACAAAAGTAGAAAAACCACGTTTCGAGAAAACGGCGATAAGGAAAGCTAAAAGATTAACTTTATTAGGAAATGGTGGGGACAAACATGCCCGGTATGAGAAGAAATACGGATTTAGGGGGTTCTTATGCGATGAAATAGTTGTAAGAAAATGCGTACAACTTGAAATCCATAGTTTTGAGCCGAATCGGGACTTTCAGCTGTACCCCCCCCCCCTTCCCCCCTTTTAAGTTTGTCGACCACAAGCATCAAGCGTCCAACTTTGAAGACCGATTTTTGTTTCAAATTTGTTTTGTTTTTTTAAAGAAAAGAAATAAAAACAAAAACCGATTTTAGGGGGGCAGAAGGAAAATAAGCTAGGCATTCTGACGGACCTACAGACCAGTGGAGATGTTTTGAAAGTGTGTTTAAGGGGGGGGGGGGGTGAGTAAATATTTGGAGAGTTAAATCCTTCTATAGATTAGTAAAGCAGCAAAGAAAGAATAAGTCTAGCATGGCAGATTAGTTCCTGTGAAGGATTACTTTTTTAAATCTTATTATGTAAAATGATCTCCCAGTCTGTTCCTTTGAGTACGAGTTTAACACGCCACCAAACACGAGTCATTTCAAAGCTAGATCCAAACCCTTGACTGGGGTTGTTGTTGTTGTTTTTGTTTTGTTTTTAGGTGAAAGCATACGACAGGAAGTTGGTTAAAGAGTAGGAAAGCAGAAATTTTTAGAGAAAAAAAATAGAGACGCAGTTGCGAGCGCCGTAAAACCTCTACTAAAACTAAAACTAAAAGAAGAAAATTTTCCGTCGCTGTCCGGATTTGAACCCCGGACCTTTTGAATGAAAGGCAAACACCGTAACCTCTAGACCACGAGAGCCCCGTTGATGATGTTCAGAAATATATGTAGCTGAAATCTTGTAACTGTAGATGTTTTACGCTCTCATCGACACTATTTAGATCATATAGGGGGCGGGTTGCTTTGATCTTGCTTGTCAAGGTAAACTAAGGCTGGGGACCTCGTGGTCTAGAGGTTAAGGTGTTCACCTCTCGTTCAATAGGTCCTGGGTTCGAATCCGGATAGCTACAGAAAATTTTCTTCTCTAAATTTTCTCCTTTAACATTCTTTTCCTGCTCTCGAACAATGTTTTGTCGTCTTCTTTCGTCTCCCTTTTATGCCCCCACCTCCTCACCTCCGTTGCCCCTTCCTACAGGCTCCTGACTCTTTCTGCAACCTTTCACTGCTACTCCTTGGCTCCTCCGTACTGCTGTCTTTCAGCCACACCTCTAATCTTCTGATAGGAAAGATCTACACCTAGCCTTCTCGGACAAGAGCGAAAAATCTCGGAGGCCCCTTGTGCAAGTTGCGCACGTTAAAGATCCTTTGGTGGTCCAAAATCGATAAGAGTAGGATCAGGCCGCCGCCTGAGCAAAATGCATAATTTCCTACCAACTGAAAATGTTAAATGTGTCCCGCGCACTCATGTGACCTTATGCGGTAAAAAAATTACAAAAAAAAACAAGACTGAGAGTGAGAGGGGTACAAGACCCCAACAGAAAGACAGGGATACCGGATAAAAACATTCTCCCCACAAAGGAACCGAACTCGGATCTTCTGATTGCTACGGTCAAGCGTCGAACTGCTACACCACGGACGTTGGTACAGAACAGACAGACAGACAGACAGACAGACAGACAGACAGACAGACAGACAGACAGACAAGCGTTAAGTGATATACGCGAAAACCAAAGGTTAAGCCCCTGACAACATTTCGCTTTCATTTCACTCGATTTCATTTGCAATGAACCGCGCGAGACATGCATTTCTCCTCTTTGTTGTGCCTCTTAGGACATGTGTTTGTTCGTTTTCTTCTTCACTTTCCTTTTCTTTCTTTAAAAATTTTTTTTTTTAGCTTCCTTCTCTCGACCAGCTGCACGAAACGACTCTTGGTGCCGCTCGCCCGTGCTGTGACAGAACCCC
>NW_004797509.1:661963-667360 GCF_000002075.1 Aplysia californica
TGTGTATGAGTGCGTGAGTGTGTGTGTGCGTTTTGTTGTTGCTTTATTTATTTTTTTGGTGATTTTGTTTTTTGTTTTTGTTGTTGTTGGTGGTGGTGGTGGTGGGTTTGGTTTTTTGGGGGATTTTTTTCTGTTAATCATCTAATAGGGTGAGCACCTGTATTCTCACATAGGATAAAGTTCTTTCGGGACAAATGCAACAACAGTCGATGGATCTAATCTGTTGTGGCAGGTTAAGTGTCAAGGTGGAAGGGGGGGGGGGATAATAAATAAGGAGCTACAGTCTTCAAGAGGAAACCGCACGTATCAGTCTATCAATCATTAATGCACGCTTTGTTATTAATCGAAAGGATAGTGGAAAAGATAGTTTAGATTGTGAAGCGCATATAGCTTGCGGTTGAGCGGGGATTTGCGCTATATAAATGCTATCTATTATTATTATTATTATTAAAAATGTAAGCAATCTCGATTCGAACTAATGTGAAATGGCACATCAGCATCAACATCACTAAAACCTGCCCAATCACAAGACCATTATATTATTGTGTCGTTAGTGTGTGCATACACTTGAACTTTACAATCCTAGATTGCGAACTCTGGGGAAGTTCCGGTTCACTATGGAGAGCACTATTTGACCTAGTTTCAAGCCAAATAGAGAGCAAAAATAAAGGGGTTGGGGAGGCTGCTATACGCACTCAACTACATGTAGTTTTAAAAATGTTGAATTGTCGTTTGTTTCTTGGTAACATCAGTCAGTTGCTTCGTTCATTTGTTGTTGTTGGGGTTTTTTGTGGGGGTTTTTGTGTGTGTGTCGTTGTTGTTTTTTTGTCTCTCCTGTAAAATTGTGAAAATCAAGGAAAAAAAACTCCGGAATATACTGTATCTTTTAATGACGGCAGAATAGTGGCGCCCATTAAAGTGCACGGTCTATGATAAAACTATTCAAATCTATGATTGTACCCTACTAAAGAACGGGAAAGCTCTATAGTCAATCAATATCCTAGGCGTGAACATTTCATTCTGGATGAAACTCACAATAAGCAATATTGATTCGCCTTTTATTGACAAATCCTTTTTTTTTTTTTTTTTTTTTTTTTTTAAATAATTTTGCTCTTTTCCTCTTCCACCAACAATCATGTTTGACATGAACTCCTAGGTTCACGAGTACGGTTTTTGATGTTTTGTGAACTTAATCGATATCGATCCCTGTAGTTGTCTCCCTTAGATATCCATTCCATTGTGATAATTTGTATTGCTTTGTATTTTTTCTGCTTGTGACAATGTTGTAGCTTGAGATGATCGATGAGGAAATTTGTCAAAGATCTCCCCTTTTTTCACACCACCCCCTTTTTTTAATCAATGAATAGAAATAAACTAAAATAAA
The DNA here is from genome assembly GCF_000002075.1 of Aplysia californica. Lineage (NCBI taxonomy): Eukaryota > Metazoa > Mollusca > Gastropoda > Aplysiida > Aplysiidae > Aplysia > Aplysia californica. Next base: position 663,348 of record NW_004797509.1, read on the forward strand.
AATTGTTGTCGTGCATATATTACATTTCTGTATTGATACATAGCAAAATTAATACTTAAACTGTGAAATAATTTGAATGTTCAAATTTTAAAACAAAACAAGAAACAAACAACCAAAAACAAAACACGGCAGGTTTCCCAAAGTACTGATCGGGTACATGTCTAAAGAAATGTTTCTAACAATTTTTAAAAAAAACAGCAATAAAAAAGTCAACAAACAACAAAAAGAAATTCAGGTATGTTAAAAGATTCAAGTGTTTACGATCATTTGTATTCATCGTCCTCCATATAAGAAAAAGAAAAGAAAAAACCCCCACAAGTACAGGTATGCTAGGAGAATCAAGTGTTTACAATCAGGTGTATTCATCGAGCTTCATATTATACGAAACGAAAAAGTTTTAAAGCTTTATAAAACGCTCGGCTGGAAGAATTAATGTCATGATGTTCAGCATTTGTGTATTTCTTTCATGGCTAAAGAAGCGTAAACACTCATCCGATGCCCTCCAGATTTTGCAGAAACCGTATAATGGCGACAAATTTTCTTCTCTTTTTTTCTGTCTCGGGGCAGTTTTTTCTGGGTTGGTGCCAATGTGATCACCGCGAGATTCGATTTCCAAAGATCGTTCCTGATTTACGTTTTACGATTTTATTTCTTTTATGGAAATGTGTGAGCGGGGAGAAAATAAAACGAGGAGAGTGGGTGTTGGATTGTTTGTTTGTTGTTTGTTAGGGGATTTTTTTGTTTGTTGGTTTGTTGTTGTTTTGGGGAGGGATGGGGGTTGGATGGAGGGTAATGTCCATTTCGTGAGATCAAGGGAAATAACCTTTGAGACAGCTAAAATTTGATTTTTTTAATTTTCTTCTTTATGAAATTATTTTTGCCAGTTGAATATGCCACACCGATCCAAGCATACAAACTCGATAATAAACGTCTACACTATTCAAGAAGTATGAAATGGTAGATAATTATTTACCATAGAAGTTTCTTATTCTGTAATTAGTTGTGATATGTGAGTGATAAGCAGACCCATAATACGAGTGCCCATAATTTGTGCTCAGAATTTCTCGCATGACAGGAAACATAGAATCCCTTTTTTTTTCCCTACCAACCATACAAAATTGCTTATTATGTTCTTTTCTATCATAAACTAATAAGATATGGATATGTTATACAGCAATCAAACTATTATTAGCGGTCACACTTTACGTATCCACGAATACCTTATTCACTTGTTTTTTCAAAATCATGTTAGATTTCTCGATAGCTATCTCAGACTCGAAACGAACAGACAGGCAAATAGACAGATAGACAAACAGACTGGTAGAGAGAAAGAGGGAGATAAAGAGAGAGAGAGAGAGAGAGAGAGAGAGAGAGAGAGAGAGAGATACATACGTACAAACAGATATCATCAGATTAGTCATCTCATATCAAAACTTCCCATTGGATATCACCAACATCTATTTATGATTCTGTTTCTCATCCTCTCTCACATAATCACCCTTTCACGCCTGGATTCAAGTTCAGAGTTCATTAACAATGACAGACCTGAGTACAAAAGAGCAAAGTAACCTTCGTGACACCCTTCACAGACCAGTACACAGCAAATGGTAAACTATTGCATACTGTTTACCGTCAAACTTTGCCTCTTCCTGCCATTTTCTCCATTCGGGTTTTTCTCCAATGCAACCCCGACTACCTCTTGCCCCACCCCCCCCCCTCCCCACCCTCATCTCCAAACCGAAACAGATGAAAACTTCGGGAAACAACAAAAAATATTATATCAAAGAATTTTTTTCAATCACAACCACACGACATATCAATTTGAGGAGTTCTGATGTGCTCAGTGACATATTAAATCATAAAAGTCATCAACAATAAAACAGTACGTGAAATACAATTAGAGATCTACAAAGTATTGGCATTTAAATAATTTCACGAAAATTTACAGTTTAGATTTCGCTCTGCTCGTAGAACTTTTGTACAATAATACCATATCCAATCCTGGGAGACAAAAACGATGAGAAATAACATTTTACTCGACATTTACAAGCAAAGCATTTAAGTGTTTCGCCCTACAATATTTTGCTTTGAGCTCCTCTTACTCCTATCTCCACCTGCTTGGGTTGTTCATCATCATCATCATCATCATCATCATCTTCATCATCTACAACAACAGCAACATTAACACCACTAAAACTGGTATGACATTACCACCACATTTCTGTCACTCATGTGATCATTGCCAATACAAATCTCTGTCGTCTGTCGACCCATAACTTTTCTCTGTTAGGCAATCGTTCAGATGAGTCCTGTACCCGGGAATGGGTCAAAATATGCTGTCTTATACCATAAACACGCTGTCCATCTGATTCATTTCAGTGAGTCGGGGCTAGCCAGATTTTCCTTCATGGATGGGGCAAAAGCTGCCAATTTGGCACTATACGATTGAATTAAACTAATTCCGACTGCGACCCTCAAAATCAAACCCGTTTGATTTTCTACGTCGAGAGACGAATCGATAATATTGTGCAAAAATGGTAGCTTCTGTTCTATCCACGAGGGACAAATCTGGTTGATCCTGACTCATTCAAATGAACCCGACGACGATTGGCAGTGTGCACTGGGTGTTAGACTCAACTCTCATGACTGAGTAACAGAATGACTGATGACTTCACTCAAGAGTAAGCGCCGACAGATGCTGTTACATACACAACGTGATATCTTTCCACTACTGGGGTGTCTAACCATCTACGGCCTTGGCCTGAAGTCCCCCAAAACGGAGCCATTGTCCATCCTTCTGCAGGAACGCCGCCACGCCGCTGATAGAGGGGTGTGTCACTGAGTGACTTGGACAGGGTCGTGGCTGTGAGTGGGTGCCGGGAAACGCCCTCTTTGACAGATCAAGTTTGTTGAGGGAGCAGCGACATTTTCCTGTACTTTGGAAAAAGATTAAACGTTTCTTTCTCTTTCTCCTTTTTGTAAAGGGGTGAAACGTTACTTTCACTACCTTCTATTTGGAAAGAGGTGACACGTTTCTTTGTCTATCTCCTCTTTGGGAAAAGGAGGAACGTTTCTTTCTTTATCTTTTCTAAAAATGTATATTATCATAGTCTATCGCCTATTCGCCTTCTCTGGTTAAGCCAATGTCACGTCTTGGGATGTACGGTGAATCCATTCCCATAGGTCTGACGGAAGGGAAAGGACTGAAGCGAGACACGGCTGCTGCGGCTGACATGGAGGGGCGGAGCAGCTTGGCACCCCCGTAAGAAGACAGCGCGTAAGGATACGCCCCTACACCATATCCTAACGTCGACTGGTAGGCCGATAGGTGGTGGGCGGGGCTGGACAGTGGACTCAGTCCGTTGGAAGTAGCAGACGAGCCGACTGACCTGCCGAGGAGAGCGTTAGCCCGAGAAGCATCTGATGCCGTCAGTCCTGTCGGGCTTAAGTCTGAGACTGATTTCAGAGTGTCCAGTTTAGAAAACGCCCCTGGCGGCCCGTCTTTCGCCGGGTGGTGGGCGGAGCTCAGAAAGTCTGTCACCGACCAGATTTTGGGTTTGCCCGAGTCCAGATCTACGTGGGCGTGGTCACTAGCGATGTAAGCGGGGCCTCTGGGTAGTTCCGGTGAGAGACGACAATGACTGACTTCCGGTTCGTGGTGTTTGGAAGAGGAGTTATCTCCCCGCCGGTCTGAGGAAGATCTGGTGACGTCACCGGATTCTGTGACCACGTCGATCTGCTCGTCTCTGTTGGGATCTGAAATTCAAGGAAAGAAATAACTGATACAGTTCGTGCAACTTTGACACATTATGCTACAAAAAGGAGAAGGATTTGTTTGGTTGCAAATTCGAACTGTGATCAACCTGAGCGTATATTACTGTAAAAAAAGCAAAACTCAAGAATAGTGTTTTGATTTCGTTAAATTAAAGGCCAAACACCAGTCACTGTCACAAGATGTACCCCCTGTTCCCCCTCCCCCCTTTCCCCCTCGCCTTCCCCTACCCCCTCCCTCC
>NW_004797509.1:668838-670002 GCF_000002075.1 Aplysia californica
GATGATGATGATGATGATGATGATGATGATGATGATGATGATGATGATGATGAAAACTGCAAATTGGGCGTTTTATTTTCTTGAACAAAGTACAGTATGTAACATGTATTGTCAATTTAGAAAAGGAGGAAAAAAAACAATCTCATCGTGTGCCAATTACACAACCAAAAAAATCTTGCGCTATTCGATAAAAGTACATTATACAACAGCAATTTTTTAAAGTTGATGGAAGGAAAAGTATGGGGAAGGGGGAAGAATGGGGTAAGTAAGAACAAAAAAGGAAGAGTACAGAAATACAGGAGGGTATAGAGAACAAAAGATAGAAAGGAAAGGAAGGAAGAAAAAACAGGGGCAGAGAATTTATTTTTTTTTTAAGTTAGAAAGGAAAAAGGGAAAGGATGAAGGATGAAAAGTAGGCCAAAAAGGCTCGGCGAAACAGAGTTAAGTGTGACAAACAACAAAAAGAGAAAAAGAGGCGTGAGAGATGAAATGGCCGCACGGAAAAGACGCATATTACATAGGAAAGAGAGAGAGAGAGAGAGAGAGAGAGAGAGAGAGAGAGAGAGTGAGAGAGAGAGAGTGAGAGAGAGGAAGCAACAGATAAGGGCAGTCTCTGGTTATTGTTGGCAGGGTCTTTGTGGTCCCTCCAGAACCCAGCAGCACCTCTGTAGTTCTGTAGCTCTCCAGCATACAATAATTCCACCGGAGACGGCGATACGGCCAGATCAGCAAAAATGTTGCCTGTCCGCTCAGCTCAAAGGGCCCAGCTCGTGTGGTTTTGATAAGATAGCAATATTAGCGGGGGTTAACTTCTGAGCCCCTTTCGCTCGCTGGCTCGCTCCTGGATTGGTCATACAGCCGACACTGCAGCAGACAAACGTTTTCAACGTCTTTGAAGTCACAATGTGAACACAAGCAGTTGGAGATGGCGCTTGAGAAGGGAGATAATTGTCGTTCCCTTTGCGGAGATTATCCTTCCCTTCTATTTTCAACACGTCTGTTGCGAGTCGCGATTGCACGCGTCGTTTGTAGACAAGATAAAGAGGCGTCGTTTACCGGAACGGTGTGCGGGAGGAAGAATGCGGTTTGCAAGGCTGTGTGTGTGTGTTTGTGTGTGTATGTGTGTGTGTGTGTGTGTGTGTGTGTGTGTGTGTGTGTGTGTTT
>NW_004797509.1:670891-672313 GCF_000002075.1 Aplysia californica
TAATAATAATAATAATAATAATAATAATAAATTATAATTATAATAATGATAATGATAATGATAATAACAATGACAATAACAATAACAATAACAATAATAATAACGATAATAATAATCTAACAATGTCTCAATGGCACCGTCAAACATCTACCAATACATGTAGTTTCAATTCACAAACCTGAGTGAGCGTCATTTTGGTGATGATAGCCAGCATGATCTTCTCTCCCTTGGTCGGGTACGGGTTCTTGATGTGTTCCTGCAGCCAGGCCTTGAGCGTGTTGGTGCTCTCCCTTGTCGCGTTCTTTCGCCGGGCGTTCAGGTCAAGGCCGCCATAACTGTCGATGACAAGAGACGAGAGGAAAATATAGCTGTGACATGAAGTAAAATTGAAGGATAGAAAATTGATGAAACCTTTCAATTTTGATAGCGTTGGCTGTGGTATTTGCTTGACTCCCGTATACGATGGGGTTTTTGTTTGTTTGTTTGTTTGTTTGTTTGTGTGTGTGTTTGTTTGTTTGTTTGTTTTCATCGACTATCACCGTCTGTCTACTGGGACATTGTATCCCTGTAAGCCCAGATTTTCCCTGATTGATTACAAAATTTTAAAAAGCTGCTCGCCGTTGAAAGTAATGAAAGACACTCGTACTTTATTAATCTGAGATTTTCTTACCAACAATCCACAAAGACTATTTTTTTGTTTCGTTTTGTTGTTGTTGTTTTGTTGTTGTTGTTTTTGTTTTTTTGACAAGTTTCACCGTTTGTAAATTATAGGATACAATGTATAAGAACAGCTGCAATGTCCAAGAAATTAGTTTTTTATATGTCTTTTTTTAGTTTTCCAAAATGTATCGGGTGAATGAATACAATTTATCTTTTCCTATCTTAACAATAAAATTAAAATAGCTTTACGGTAGGGGGTTGCTTTTTAATCTTCTTTTTTTCCTCTTTCCTTTTTTTTCTAAGAAAATCCTGTCACACACAATAATGAATCTTACATTTTTCTTGAGAGCCCATTCTATTTTCTACCACTGCAAAAATATGTAATCCTTTCGTGGAACCAGGGTATTCTAATACACTGGAGGTTCACAGGCTGCGATCTTTTTTGTAGTTTTATAAAGTCAGGTATTCTCCCTGCATGTTCATGTGCATAAGCCGCAGCTGCACGTTTCAAACATACAAAAATAACCTATCTCCCGACGTGGAAAAAAATACCCCCTGTGTTCATCTCACTCTGTCAATAAAGCGCGCATGTATACCGACTTTAAATATTTTAATCTAACATGCACGAAAAGAAATCGGGGGGTGGGGGGGCTTTACTTTTACAAATATGCGTATGGATTTTTGTATGTGAGCGCGAATTTGATCTAGCTATTGACTTTTTGTATCTTGTAAGCGCCTTAAGTTTGGTTCGGACAAAACATT
>NW_004797509.1:676600-679028 GCF_000002075.1 Aplysia californica
GGGGTAACACTTCTCTTGAGATCTTCTCCATTTAAAAGTGATGCGCTGGCAAAAAGATCAAAACATTTAATCAGATGTGTATAACGTTCTTTCAAGCGGTTGTCTATGACAAAACCGGAACATTTACTCGTCTTCGGTAGTCAACCTTTGGGCTCGTGCAGATTTATGCTTTTGTTACTATAATCTCGTCAAGATGAAACCCTTAAAATCTTCCAACGTCCACCCACATCAAAAGTAGCCGACTTGGAGCCCATATAGTCCACATTGCATTAACTTAACGACGGTAAGAGCTTTAGCAAATACGCCCCAATACTTCAGTACTCGACAGTAAGTAAGAAAGATGCCCCCCACCCTTTTTTCTTGCCAGAATACCCCCACCCGGCCTTCACGGTCTATGCCTTTGAGTACGGCAATGGGATGAGTCCATTTAGCCACAGGACTCTCCCTCCCTACTAAGATGTGAACGACTCAACAGGGCGGAGGGACGTCCAGTGTTTTTTTTTCACATTCGTGTTTGCTAATGTGTGAACGATATCTCAACTGGAAGGATGGGGAGAGGTTAGGTTTTTTTTTAAAAAGAGCTCTAGGCGTCTGTTTGTGTGTGTGTTTATTTGTTTGTTGTGCGTGTGTGTTTGTGTGTGTGCCTTTTTTGTTGTTGTTGTTTATGTATGCCTATGTGTTTGTGTGAGTGAGAGGGGGGAAAAAGAAGACGTATGTTCTGTTTTGAGTAAAAAGAAGCATATTGACAAGATAACGCTGGTTTGCCTCTTTGAATAGCAAGACAAACAGACAGAAACAACAGAAGGAAAGAAGAGAAATAAGACCTAACAATGGCCTCCTCCAACCCCGAAGGGAGTAAGAAAAAGGAAAACACGAAGGTGAAGGAGGAGGAAGAAGGAAATTGATAACTATGGTCATTATTATAAGTATTAATCTGTGTCATATGTTCTTGTATGCGATTGGGGAAAAACCCGCACGAAAAAAACGAAACTAACAGCTAACACCTAACGGAAAACGAAAGCTGCCAAACTGTAGCGAAACCAATGAACAAACAGAAAAGAACCCAAATAGGAAACAGACAGAGATGTCGGCACTGATCACAGAAGCATTTAGAATAATTACACACACCTATCCCACAGGTGGCGTTGGTGGTGGGAGTGGTGGAAGGGAGTGAACAACTCGCGGTCGTGGAAACTGGGAGAGGCCCAATTTGACCAAAGACACGCGTCATCAATTGGTTCTACATTCATAACGTCATGGCTCATCGTTATTTCCCATAATCCGCAAACCGTATCCGTAAAGTACGCTTCACAATGAACTACTCTGAATTGGTGCCCCTTCCAGCAGGCCTTGAAGACGTCGATTACATTTGCGCAGGCTGAAAGGATGGCGTAGAAATCGCGCCGCTTGATATTCACAAATCACCGACATCATCAGTGTCAAGCGGTTAATAAAAGGCTGTGTTCAACAGGGGGAAAAAGAGAAAAAAATATGGTACGATGTTTTCTGGATGGAAGGCGTGCCTGGTTGTGTTTGTTGATTTAAAAATTATAATAATAACGGTGTGGGGGAGAAAGGGAGATAGGGAGATAGAGGAACTGGGGTGATGGAAAGAAGAGGCGGAGATGGGAAACGGAAGGGAAAAGATGAAAAGACGGACGAATGTCATATGGGCATTAATATTTGGACGTATATCTATATTTTCTTTCCGCAGCAAATGTGCTCCAAACACTGAAAATGGCACGGACTATTATGCAGCAAGGTGTGGCGCAGATACGGAGCATTAGAGGTTCAATGAAGTAAAGTACAATGTAATTATTAAAATTTATAGTCGTGCACTATATCCCCGACTGAAGGCTCTGGCAAATAGGTCTAGATCCTACACACACACACACACACAAGGTAAAAATACACACACACACACACACACGCGCGCGCACACATACACAAACAAACGCACACACAAACAAACATACACACACATATATTAACAAGAACAATACAGCAACACATCAATAGCGGCGTAAAGCAAGGTTGTGTCTTAGCATCAACCCTTTTTAGCACTTATTTTGCTGTCTTTCTGAAACACCCATTTAAAGAGTCACCAGGGGATGTCTTCCTACACTGGAGGACTGATGGGTCGCTCTTCAATCTTGCTTGACTCAAGACCAAGACCAAGATCAACAAAACAACAGTTCGAGACCTTCTCTTCGCCGATGATGCTGCTCTTGTTGCTCACAACCCTACAAACAATGATGGACCGCCTTTCAACAGCATGCAAAGTCTTTAGCTTGGTCATCAGTGTTAAGAAAACAGTCATTCTTACCCAAGAAGGTGCAGAGCAGAGCCATATATGGCTGAACGACAATGAACTTGGGACAGTGGACAAGTTCTGTTACCTGGGGTCTACCCTCAGCTCTACTACATC
>NW_004797509.1:684384-685809 GCF_000002075.1 Aplysia californica
GGGGGGGGTTCAGTGTGGTGGTTGTAAAGCAAACCAACAGGATATCAGATTTGTCAATAATGAAACACAAAATAGAAGTATGTGTTCGAAAAAATGAAAAGGGCTTATTACCCGGTGCCAAGATAGTTTGTGGTTTGTGTTTGTTTGTTTTTTGTTGCGGGTTTTTGTTTGTTTGGTTTTTGTTTGTTGTTGTTTGGGGGGGTTTTGTTTGTTTGTTTTTTGTTTTTTAGGGGGGTATTTATTTCCTTTTCTGGGTGGGAGGGGGTCGTTTGCTTTTTTTTTTTGGGGGGGGGGTTCAACCTAGACTGAATAAAACGCAAAACTTAACAGCTTCCAACCAACTTCACAACAAACTTTGCAACCAATTAGAAAATGTAGTTGTATATTAAAGAAAGAAACTATTTATTTGATTTTTTAAAGTACATGTAGACTACCAAACGAACTCCAGAGGGTGGTGACTGGTGACTACATGTATTTCGAGTATCTTCCTCAGGTGCTGACAACATTCTGTCCCCAGACATGGCCAGCACCAATAGCAGCTGGTAACTGTCAGTAATTATTTTCTGTGTCAATGGACTAGACTTCCTGGTCTCTTCTCTAGACTTCCTGGTCAGCATTGAGTTTGAACTGTTCGATTGTTTGTTGTGGAATTTAATTTTTTTTTATTTTTTTTTTGGGGGGGGGTGTTTTGTTTACGTAGACTCTATCTTTTAAAACCACACAAAGAAAAAACATTACACTTTGAATGCTTTATTGAATGTGTCCATTGGTTGGTTAGTTGGTTGGTTGGTTTGTTGGTTGGTTTGTTGGTTGAATGGTTGGTTGGCTGGTTGGTTAGTTGTTTGGGTTTTTTTTACACTCTCTCTATGGCAATATTCGTTTAAAATCCGTGTACATTAAATTTAATACACACAATTTTAAGCGCATTAAGAGCGTTCGTTTATTATAGTAAATTGTGAGGTTTTGTGTATCACTCAATATTTTTTGAATTTTTTTTAACTTGATGTTTTTCAAACACATTGATTGAGTTTCTTCTTTTGAAGTCCTCTTGGTTGAATTTTGTTTGTTCGGTGATGATAAGTTGAAATTGGTGCAAAAGTGAGCGAGAATTTATCCTAACGTGTATCCTTTTTTTTTCTTTCATTTTTCAATTTTTATATTTTTCTAAAATTTTGACACCTGGTACCTCAGAACGTAACGCTTTTTCATTTCTCTTACTACATGGATTACCAAAAACAAAACAAAAAAGCCGAAACAAAACAAAACAATAATAATATTTTTAAAATGTAAAAAAAGGCCATCGAAAACATAAACATTTCTCTCCTTCAAAAACACAGTGTATTTAATATAGATTTATACATACATACATGTACATACATACATACATACATACATACATACATACATACATACATACATACATAC
>NW_004797509.1:689924-691025 GCF_000002075.1 Aplysia californica
TGATGATGATGATGATGATGATGATGATGATGATGATGATGATGATGATGATGCTGTTGTTATTGTGTGTGTGTGTGGTAGCCTATCCGTTCGAAATGTTCGGAGCCCCGAAGATGTTGTTATTGTTGATGATGTTGTTGTTGTAATTGTTGAAACTGTCGTTGTAGTTATCGTTCTTGTTCTTGTTGATGTTGAGTTTACCATTGTTTTAGGAAGAGGTTTGGGGTTGTTTGTTGTTGGGGGGGGGGGGGTTTCGTTTGTTTGTTTTGTTTGTTTGTTGTTTGTTTTTTTAGGGTTTTTTTGGTTAGGTTTTTTCCCCTTTTAGGGGGGGGGGGGTCTTGAACTATTCCATAATGATTTACTTATAATTATTTTGTCTCTTAAACTTGTAAACCCTTTTTTTTTAATCCATTTTATTGTTATTGAATTTCTTCTTGGTGTAGTCAGGTCTGTCCTTTGTTGCTACTTGTGTCAAGACATCGTACATTGTCCTTTGCAAGATATTCCTCCTGACAATTTCTGTTTGCTATGTAGTTTCCATTGCAGTTCGAGTCGGTCTTGGCTTTTGCAAGTTGCAACATAATCACAGACCTGATGATCTGATCCAAGACTTTTACATGAACTGTCAAAATAATAATTAGAAACCTTTTTATTTTTTTCAATGAAGCAGACTCGAACTTGCTTACACCTTCGAAAAGAGTGATAGGAGGCGACGAAATATAAATTCAAGCTCTGCGTCTTTTTCGGCTGCTTCTCTTTCGCAGAAGTGCAAAGAAATTAATTTTGTCAGCGATGCACTAGATTGGCTGGGAGTGGGAGCACTTCGAATCCCTTTCGTTATCACATTGGTTTGGGTTCACATGTCTCAGAAATTCATTTATAATGCACAGTATCAGCATCATCTTAAATGCATACGCCATCTTGTCCAAAGGAACACTATAATATGGGTATGGACAAGTTAAGGAAAATATGGGATAGAGAGAAATGATATGAACAAACAGTGAAGTTATTCTTCATCATCATCATCATCATCATCATCATCATCATCATCATCATCATCATCATCATCATCATCATCATCATCATCATCATCATCCTGAA
>NW_004797509.1:696929-699203 GCF_000002075.1 Aplysia californica
GGGGGGGGGTTCTTGCTCTTACAAAACACCGTCAAACACATTTTAAAAACTCAAGACACATATTTGCTTTGCAAGTGCCGTAAAACGCTTACTAAAACACACACAAAAAAGAGAACAAAAATTGTAATAGAGCTATGACCTTATTGTGTTGCAAGTGCCATAAAACTCTTACAGTAACCCATATAAAAAAAAGCAAAGAGCTCACCTGAGGTGGTGTGGGTAAGCCCGGGGAGCTGACTGGAAAGGCCGCGGCGAGATGACCGTAAGACATGGTTGCTGTTATTGTTGCTGTTGTTATTGTCGTCGTTGTTGTTGTTGCTGCTGCTGTTGCTGTTGTTTCCTCGCTGGCTCCTTCAAGTCTTGTGATTGGCAGAAGTGAGAGAGAATAGTTGCTCGCTCACACTCACACTCAAGGGGGAGGAGAAACTTGTCGTAAACACACCTGCTTCTCTGGGAGTAGGGGAAAATCGCCGCTGCTAAACTGTGGTGCATGTACACTTATTGTGGTGCTAAAGTACAGATGTACGCTAGTCGTGGTGCATGTCCAGATGTACGCGAGCTGTAGTAAATGTACAGCAAATGTAGGCTAGCAGACTGACAAACGTACAAGTAAGCCAAGTTGGGCTACACGGTGAGAAATCTTGAGCCAGAAAACTTCGTCACGGCAGGGAAAGTGTTGAGGAACACAGGACTACGCAGCCTAGAGGTACACACTTTCTCCGTCTTTCTCCGCACTTTTTCCCCTCGCCCTGAAGACTAAGAGAAACCTAACTTACGCGCATTTGATGTCTTCATGTAAATTGCACGTGCTGAATTCTTCTGGGGGATGACAATATAACAAGAAAATTCCTCCTATTTAGAAGGATTTTTTTTTCTTTTTAAAGTCTTGTTTATGCCCGGTAGTCTAAACAGGTCATTAAGCTCACGTTTAGGAAGCTAGATTTTGACTTCAGTGAGAGCTTTCGCTTTGCGGATAGCTCATCATCATGCTCTCTGCCTGTGATAAAATCGTAATTCAACTGTCTACGTGAAGTTTTGAAAAGCAAAACATACACTCTGTGAACATCACTAACCTGTGGGGGGAACACGGACATCAATCACAACATTGTCCTGCGCACACTGCCTCAATCCAAAACAAGAAATTCCACACCAGTTAATTTTCTCTAAGGTCTTGTCTGTTTTTTTATGAGCCCGCGCGGAATCCTGGCATGTGGCTGCCTATCAGCGCTCTCGGTATCTCACCCCTCGCTGGCGCGACCTCTGTACGTTTGTGCCCAGTCAAAATTCTTCGCGGTTTTTCTGTCAAAAGCACGATCTGATCCCGGGCTCGATTTTACACGTGTGAAAATGGTCGGTTCCAAACAAGCAGGCATTCGGCACCGGCCACTGTTTTCATCTTTCTTATCGAGAGCCTCATTAATATTCAATTACTGACAGCCGATACGGAAAGGCGGGGTGAGAGAGGGTAGAGGATTTGGTTACTCAGGTCAGACTAAATCTTCCTTTCAGTTGGCCCCGCCCCCTCACGCGTAAAGCCCCCGACCATGAAAAGCTTGAATCACTGCCCGACGCGTTTTCCCGCCACCACCAGGGTGAAATGCACCGCACAGCCCGAAGATTATCGATTGCACTCTGTTCACCGGTTGACGTTAGTCCCGCCCTTTTGAGCTGAGATTGGCAGGTGGGGAGGCTATTCCCCTCCTCGCTTAGTGGGCGGGGCCAGGCTGTCAGTTACGGGCGTGTGACGGCAGTGGGGGTGAGAGGATAGAGAGAAGAATGTTATCATGAGGGACGCGATGAAACACTGGTCGTGTTTGCCGCTGCTTTGCGACCCGTGGGCCTAGGGCGTAAATATTGAGCGCGATTGGAGATGATTGTATTGTGGTGGCAGTGCCCAGAAAAAGGAGAGAGAGATAAGGAGGTACAGATATCGCCACCCCGCCATAATGCTGAGCTGGAAATACACGAAATGTAATAAACGAGATAGGGGGATAAGAAACAAAGAGAGAGGGGTGATCGAGTTGAAGAAAGACCGGTAAAAATATACGTACAAAAATAAGAACCAGTCGTTGCAGATATGCCTACTTATCTATCTGGCAAAGTAAGTGGGGCTTTGAGAGTCCTTCCAGAACTGTAAGGTCAGTTCAGAGACACTTGGGAGACGATTTTGAACCTGAGCTTTTATCAGTTCTTTGTACATGTACTCGGTATTGCCACCACAAGAAAAGCATCCTCTCTCTCTCTCTCTCTCTCTCTCTCTCTCTCTCTCTCTCT
>NW_004797509.1:699629-700735 GCF_000002075.1 Aplysia californica
AGAGAGAGAGAGGGAGAGAGGGGGGTGGAGAGAGAGACAGAGAGCGAGAGAGAGAGATGAATTTCATTCATTCATTCACTCATTCATTCATTGATTCATTCTTGGGAAACAAAATAACAAAAAATTTAACCCAAACGTTGACAAACAAGCTGCAGTGAGTGACGAATTTACGTAAGGGGTGAGGCAACAGTTCTGTCATAAGCTGACAAAAAGCAGGAGGGTTCATTTTGGTGTAATCTTTCTTTTTCCTAGAAATAAAAAGAAAACTGATCAGTTACCCTACATGTGTGAAAAAAAGTCAAAGTTAAACTGTGGCTTTTTTTTTTTTTTATGAATTAGAATTCAGATTTTGGAAGAACGCAATTTTTAAATGGTTACGCTTATAAAAAAGCCTCTTTATCTCAAAAATGCTGTGCATTTTTAAAAGGTGTTTGTTTAATCAGCTTACGGCAGAGTTAAAAAACAAAATTGTGAAAAAAAAGATAGACAGTAATTTGACAGAAATAGTTGCTGTCATTACAATGAACTTTAGATCTGTAACTATTATTTAAGTCACTCTAGAACACAGTTTCCTTTTCACTAAGTTTTGTTCATAATTTATGACTGCTATTCGACCAAATGCTCCTCCTCTCGACACCCTAAGGATACATGAGGAAGGAAAAAGTAAAAGTATTCTACCCAAAAAGTTGGGACTTCTCCAATCGTCCATTTTCTCTCCGACATGGAGGATGGAGTTTGTTTTAAAAAAAAAAAAAACAAGAAACTAAAAAAATAAAGAAAATAAAAGCAAAAGTGCTCATCTATGCTTTCCTTGTTTTGTACATTGAACCGAAACTGCGCAATAAATAAACCGGACTATTTCACGGTGTTATCAACATTTGGAATCTGTGTTATGTAATTGTTATTTTGAATTGCTAAATAAAAATCATTTTATATTCTAGAATGATGCCACTTCGTAAAACGTCATCGTAAGCATAAGATAATAAGTGAACAAATAATAACATTTTAGAAATAGAAAATAAGGTCAGATAAGGCCCAACCCATGCATAACGTCGCACACGTCAGTGTGATTTCTCTCTCCTTCTATCTCAATCTTTCTGCACCCC
>NW_004797509.1:703698-704762 GCF_000002075.1 Aplysia californica
GGGGGGGGTTGTTGTTGCTGTTGTTGGGTTGTCGGTTTTGGGTTTTTTTTGTTATTGAGAGGGTCGGATAAGTGAAAGAATGCCAAGTGCAGGCGAAGTATCTATTTATACTAAATACAATACATGTATTACCATAATACTGATTGGTCAAATTTGAAAGATTTCATTTCTCACATCATTAAAGCCGAGCATGAACATGATAATATAATATGGACACGTTATTATACACTCGAATTTTGGGAGTAGAATAACAAACGTTATCATACACCCGAAAATTGAGTGCAAAATTTGAAGGAAAAAAAAACCCAACCCCATCCATATCAGGTGCGCGGCACACAAATAAAATATAGCAACGTATTAGGTTGTATTGACCTTCAGATTCAATTTGAAAGAAAAGTGAAAGAAAAAAAATAATAAAATGAAGGCGGAGGACGAGATTGGGGGGGTTGAGAGAGAGGGGGAGGGGGGGGGGGGGGGGGGGGTGGGGGGGGGGGGGGGGGGGGGGGGGGGGGGAGAGAGGGAGGGGTTCACACACCAACGTCCCTCTTGCTAGCTAAAATTCGATCTCGTCGTTTGGACGCTTTCTTGATTTCTTGTCCATCGTAAATTCGGTCTGATTTTTTTAAAACAGAAGAACATTTGTGTTCGCCTGGGATTAATAAATTTTGCTCACTTGAACTTGATTATTGTTTGGTGAAGAATAACACCTCGACATAACATTTAGAAGTTATGAAGTCTATAAAAGAACATTTTAATTAATTGCACTGTCACTGTAGAGTCCAAAAGAGTGGTTCAACTGATTATGGTGACGATGTCTCGTGCACACCACACATGGGTCGTGTAGTTCATCCAAGTTTTCAAGTTTGTTTCTTGGCCACCACCCTCCTCCCGACGTCTTAAGGACTTCGCAATTCTCCAGTTATTGACTAACCTACGCTGAGTACATTTGCATGAAGCATGAGTTACCCAAGGTAACACACACACACATACTCACACATACACACACATACACACATACATACATACATACATACATACACACACACACACACACACACACACAC
>NW_004797509.1:706931-708746 GCF_000002075.1 Aplysia californica
TGAGGGAGGGGCGTCCGCGTCGAAGAAACGATTCCAATAACAAATAGTTTTGAAGTTGGAAGATAACAATACATTTATTATGGGGGGGAAAA
Source organism: Aplysia californica (assembly GCF_000002075.1). NCBI lineage: Eukaryota > Metazoa > Mollusca > Gastropoda > Aplysiida > Aplysiidae > Aplysia > Aplysia californica. The sequence continues at coordinate 707,024 of NW_004797509.1, forward strand.
GTGAGGGGTGAACGCACAGACGGTAGATAGGAAGGTTGACCAAGTTTGATGGAGGAATTATTTAATCTGTTAATTATAAACAGAAGGACATGGGGACACGCTCTTAGGCAAATGAATATTGACGAAGCCTGCAGTCCATAGTAATAATTATTAGATGAAAGGAAGAATAAATATTCATAGAATGGAAGCTGGATATTCTTAGTCCTGAGCATTATGGCACGAATAATACACAATGTACATTGCCCATATCTGATACATTCCATACGATCGAAGCTGGTGGCCCAGGGCTTCCTTCTTGGAGGGGCAAAAGCTGCCATTTTGGCACAATTTCATCAAATTCTTCAAGCACAACCATGTTTGATTTTGGAAGATTTTATCAAATTGTACCAATATTATCTTATATACATGTAGTTTGTACTTGTCTTTGGGGGAAAATCCGACTGGCCTCGACTCAATTCGACTCAATTCCATTTGTAGTGTGTATTGGGTACAAACCAGTCTGCACAAACCACACGTAGCTTAATGGAGGACGAGGTGACTTCTTGAGACAAGAACCGAGGAAGGGTCAGGGGAGTGCGTGCTCATGAATAGAAGTATTATTTATAGAAATGAGGAGCTGATTTAGTTTACTTTTGTTAAGGGTTTTACGGCACTTGCACACAAATTGTTTGCGCTAATATGACCTTGCTATAGTATGCAGTTGCGAGCGCCGTAAAACTCTTACTAAACTAAGCACATATTGTTCTTGCCTCTGCCGAAGATTAGAGGTGTTACTAGAGATTAATATATGAAGAAAATAAAGAGAGATATGGACAATTGAGGTTTGGAAGGAAAAAAGGAGCGACCACACCAAAGGACTCGATAACCACCCACTAAGGTTTAGGGAGCGGAGAGAGGGTGGCATAGATTCCATACAAATGGAAGAATGGAAGAATCAAGAGAGATGAAGTGATAGTAGAGCAGATGAAAGTGGTTAATCTATACTGGTTTCTGTGGTGTAGCCGTAAGGCGCTTCGCTCTCGCACGCAGGTGACCCTAGTTCGATTCCCGAGTGGGGAGAATTTTTATCGACGTCTAGTATCTTTCTGCTGGGTTGTTGTATCAGCTCGTGAACGAGAGAAAGAGAAAGTTAAGAGAGAGAGAGAGAGAGAGAGAGAGAGAGAGAGAGAGAGAGAGAGTTAAGAGAGAGAGAGAGAAAGTTAAGAGAGAGAGAGAGAGAGAGAGGGGGGGGAGGGAGAACGAGAGAAAAGGATTGAGAGAAAGACAGAGAGAGAGGGAGGGGAGGGCGAGACAGAGAGAGAAACAGACAGACAGGCAGACAGACAGACAGAGAGAGACAGAGACTTAGACAAAGACAAATACAGAGACAGAGACAAATACAGAGACAGAGCAGGGGTGCAGCATGAAAAGAAACACAGGTGTAGACGCAGAGTGTAGGTTGACCCTGTGCACTGATGTATATAGACGGCAATGCCCCGAGAGAGGAAAAGTTGCAGGGTCAGGACAGTGCGTCCGAGTAATTAGAATTCTGTTAAACGATAATAATAAAAACCGTGAATTTTGAAAGCAGGCGAAGCCCAAGCTGACAGAAGGAAGGGTGACTTAGTTTTCTTTTTTTTTTCTTCTTTTTGACGAAGGTATTTTTATGCCCAGAGCCCAGAACCACACAGTTCAAATAACTTAGGGAACATATTTATTTTTTAACATATTATTATTTGTTTTA
>NW_004797509.1:709489-712389 GCF_000002075.1 Aplysia californica
GGGTGTCTGTGGAACAAAAACAAGTCTCGTATCCTTTATGTTTAATTAAATAGGTCGCCCAAACACGCGTTGCTCTTCCCAACACCGTTATCAGCATCCTAGTAAAACTTTTAAAGATTTCATTACCGCTAAATGTAGGGGAACATAAACAGGGAAAATGAGAGATGTTTTCGTGGCCTCTATAAAAATGAAGAAAAAGAAAAAAACCGAGAGTGCCTCGGTATTCTTGCGTCGACACCGCCAGTGCTTTTTGCTCGACAAACATTCAATCAAGGGGAAGTCATCACCGTGACACTAGAGAGCGTTCATCGTCTGCTGTATGCCTCTGTGGGACAACAGCGAGAGCACGCATGCGCGGTTCCTCGCGACAGGTGTAAGGGGTTGTCAAGGGACCAAAAGAGCGCTTCATTAATGTCCGCCTGGCACTTCCGCTAGGGAAATTTCAGACGTTTTAGGCCAGCTTTTTTAAGTGCCAGCACTTAGGGATCCGTGCTAGACTTATAGTGTAGTGTGTCCTTACGCGTTTAATCAGTTTCAGGGAGTGTTAAGTCCGGAACACGGAAAACAGTGCAAGTTCTGTTTTTCTCAAAGCCGAAACGAAACATATGTGTTGAGGGGTAAAGTTTCCTCTTACATTATAAAGAGGAGAACGAAGCAGTTGATTACAGAGGGGTCAGAGGTTAGGGAGCCGCACTTTGAAGACATCGCCTCGATGAGATTTCCTCAACAAAAGAGGATAATGGATAGAGAAGTGAATAAACGAAGAGAGAAAGAGAGTGAGAGACAGTGGGGGAGTGGGGAGGGGGGAGGGGAGAGATGAAGAGAGAGAGACAGGCTGAGAGAGAAAGAGAGAAAATAAACACAGACAGACAGACAGATATACTGACAGACAGACAGACAGACAGACAAGTGGGGAAAGGGGGAAAAACAGCTAGAGACACAGAAGACGAGGAGGTGGCGGAAAAATCAACTGGCATTTTTGTACAGGGTTGAGGTGAGAGGTGCCTAATAAATTAAATCATGTCACTACTATCTTTTCAGACACATCTAGGATGTATGACCTCACAACTTTCAGAGATATTTGTATATGATTGACGTACTCACAAAGAGTCTATATATACATTTGATACGCAAAATATGACTTGTTCATTGCAATTACGTCCAACAACTATTTACCAAAGTGCCTTCTCACACAATGTTGTTTAACATAACAAACCAGACAAAACTTATGGTTAGACTCATCCAACACTGCTCGATGGTTAGACTCATCCAACATTGCTCGATGGTTAGACTCATCCAACATTGCTCGATGGTTAGACTCATCCAACATTGCTCGAGCAAAACAAATTATAACGTCTTGCATGGCGATCATTGACTTGTAATATAGCATAATAATAATATGCTAGACTGGGCACCGTTATGGCCACCACTCTTTACTTACTTACTTTATTATTTTTTCTTCCGCTTGTACCGGTGGGTGTCGCGGGGAGACACAAGACGTCTGTCTGAAGCAAGGCGAGTGGCCTGTAGGAGGGACATTCCGTGAGCTCTGAGGGAGTCTGCCTCAGATTTGCTCCAGCGTCGCCTTGGTCTTCCTCTGGCTCTCCAACCAGAATATCTGATGCTGTATGCCTTCAGTGCTGGTTGGTTTGAAGGCATCCGTGTGAGGTGTCCGAACCACTTGATTTTTGCTCTCCCTAAAAAGGCAAAACCCTTTCCCTGAGCTGGTATCGCACAATGACCGGGCAAATGATGGGCACAACTCAAGACTCGCCTTACTCAATGCGCAGGGCGCTCCCTTAGCTCACTTGGTATCATACTGGACTGTGGAACGGATAGCTTTTGTTCGAATCCCAGATTAGGCGTTCTTAAACTGGTGTCGCTCTGTAGCGTTTTCAGGGCTCTTAAGTTAGGCTTTTTTAGATCTTTTTTGCTCGGCCATATAGGAGATGGTTGTTAAATTCGAAGTTACCGTCTCTTACATAACAAACACTAAGTGTTGATAAGGCTGTTGAACCCATACACTTACCAAAGAGCCCCCCCCCCCCTTTCCCTTCATTTGGTTCCAAATAGAGTCCAATAGTGTGCCCCATAGTGCACCAGAATTACTCCAGACGTGCCCAGTATTCAATATCATTTAACAAACCTATTATATTAATCAAAAGGATTGAGCAACGTTTCTATCCATGCCCTTCATTTAGCCCCAAATATCGTGAATATTATAATACAAATACATGTACATGGTTTTTATCCAAACAAGTGAGCAGATTTTCCCTCCTTGCCATTCATGTAGTTCCAATAGAGTCAAATAGTGTGCTCCACAATGCTTCAGAATTACGTCAGGAGTGCCCAGCATTGAATATTATGATACAAATCTTTGATATTGATCAAAGCCACTGAGCCAGCGATAGAACTATTAGAACCCAGCCCAGGCCCGCTGGCAGCTTCCTGTACTCAAATACTCGTGAAAATGGTCACGACTCATAACTTTTGTCTGCTCTGCGGTTCAGCAAATGACCTGCCTTTGGCGCCACATACAACAGTTGTTGCTTGATCTGTCTTGGGTTCCCGCTACCTGCTGACAGTTTGCTGGTTGTTGTTTGTTTGTTTTTGTTTGTTCGTTGTTGTTTTATTGGGGGTGTTGTTTTGTTTGTTTGTTTGCTTGTTTCGTTTGTTTTGTTTTCCTTTATCACCACATTTTGTCCATAGCAGAAGCCACATGCCACATCTCAGCCCGTTTCTTTTCTTTCTCTTTGGAAATATTATCCTCTGCAGATCCATTGGTCATCGTCAGAAATTGACAGATGAACTGTGATGATGATGATGATGATGATGATGATGATGATGATGATGATGATGATGATGATGATGATGATGATGATGATGATGATGATGATGAT
>NW_004797509.1:717222-719273 GCF_000002075.1 Aplysia californica
TTTTTTGTGGGGGGGGGTTGGGGGGGGTCTCATACCGTTTGTCAATGGGTACGTCGCTTTATTTTTCTTTTCATTTTATTTGTTTTGTGTTATTACTCATATGTTAGGGTGTTAGAAACGGCGAATATGTGTCGGTTTTGTTTCCCTTGTGCCACAGACAAACAAATCACGCCATCAAAAAAAGTCCCTATAGTGGTCATTGGCATAGGCATTGTATGCATTGAACGCCCCTTCCGGAACTCTACGTCTAAGATTATTTAAGAGGCGAGATAGGACCGAACTAAATATGTGTGAAGAGCCTTAAAAATTTCCCAAAACAACCCAAATTCAAAACGACACCGCGACACGTAGGGGATTCGAACCAGATTAATCTGCACTGCCGTTCAGTATGATACCACCAAATGAGCTTATAGTGCACCCTGCAGCGGTCAGTCAGCCAGTCCTGCCGTCTAGCAATCGGGACAAGATGGAGTGATTCGGGTACCCTCTGTTTGCAGACCGGGCCGGACATAGATCTACATACTTGAGCCCGTTCTTCTTCAGAGTTCACATGGCACGCCACCAAGTCCCCATGTAGCTCCCGTGGAGAGGCATCCCAAGTATGGGGCACAACACGAGTAAATCACCGAGAAGCATCAACAGGACGCACTCCTAGAAATGACGCAACTTGAGCTTCGCCTCGAGGGTTGCTACTAGTACTAGTTCACCCACATACATACACACACACAAAAAGGAAGGCAGAATGGAAGGGAACGAGGGGGGGGGGGAACCAGAGCCGCACATTTTTCTAAAATTTGTCAGAGACTCGCACTTATTATTGATATCCATATATTTGATGACCAATTAACAGCACTGATTTTTTACTGATGAGTACAACAGACATTCTGACCTTGTGTCAGTCATACAGGAATGATACTTCTTTTTCAAATTTCTTTCTGTTGTTGTTGTTGTTGTTGTTGTTGTTGTTGTTGTTGTTTTCTGTTTGTTGTTGTTGTTTTTCCGAAAGAGAGGGCTGGGTGTTGTTTTTTTTGTCTTTTTTGTTTGTTAGTTTTTCCCTTTTTGGGGCTCCATCAGTCAAAAAAAACAACTTTGCAATGTCAATAAAAGGCGTAAAAATGTCGCAGTTTTGAAAAGTAGTTTTGTATAATTTGCATGACTCGAACACCCGTTACTTCGTTTGTAAAATATAATGGGAAAAGTAGGAACAAGGTTTTTGGTAAGGAGAATCTTTCTGTTGTTTGGTACTGGCAATCCAAAGGTTTCGATATCTTTAAAAAATGTGAGGCTCTGATAGTGCAAGGTTTGGATTTTTTTTTTTAATCTTTTTTTAAAAACTGCACATCTCTGATGCTTTTTCGATTCTTTCCACAGCTATATTGCGGCACTTGACAGTTTTAGCAACCAGCATATACATGTAGCAATAATAATAATGATGATGATAATGATAATAATAATAATAATAATAATAATAATAATAATAATAATAATAATAATATTTTTTTAATATATTTATTATATGGGGAAAATAGAGGGAACAAGGCAAGGGGGGTAGCAGGGATTGAGCTGGTCTCATTTCTCCGTTGTTCAGACAAGGCTCACTCCAACTGGCCCCTACTAAAGCATCCAAATGTTTCACATCAGTGTCAAAAAGACATTTCACTTTGGCAGGCTCTCGCTAGGCTGTTCCCGGGTTTAAAAAACAAATTGATTTCCAGCGGCCAGGGGAGAGGGAGAAAATAATCAAATAAAAGCTCACGGCTGAGCGAAGACCTGTGGGCTGTAGAGTGAGGCCGCTAGAACATCATGTCGGTCAGTTGGTGAGTGCTGTTGGAGTGTAAGATGGGGGTGTGAGTGAGTGGGGAGGGGGGCGTATGTGTGTGTGTGTGTATGTGTGTGTGAATGGGGTGGTAGTGGTTGTGTTTAGTTTTAGTAAGAGTTTTACGGCACTTGCAACACAATAAAATATAAGTGTCGAAGATTAGAGATGTTACAAGTGAGTAACAAACACAAAAAAGGAGGAGAGAGGGAGAGTGAAGGACTGTAGCTTTGGC
>NW_004797509.1:719373-721813 GCF_000002075.1 Aplysia californica
GGGGGGGATAAAAAAACAACAACTCCCCAATACAGTCATCTTAAGCCCAGAACGTCCCGTTTGGATTTTGAACCAGGCCCAACCATTTCGTAATCCAGCACGATGCCAACTGAGCTAATGCTGCCCCCAAGCTGGACCTTGACCAAGATAAGAGATAAAATAAGATAAGAAATAAGTTAAGAGATAAATTAAAAGATAAGAGATAAGATCAGATCAAAAATACGTTAAGAGATAAGATAAAAGATAAGAGACAAGATAAGGTCAGAAATAAGTTAAGAAATAAGATTTTAAAAAATAAGAGATAAGATACGATATCGAATAAGTTAAGAGAAAAATAAGAGACAAGGTAAGAAATAAGATAAAAGATAAGATGAAAGATAAGAGATAAGATAAGATAAACATGAATAAAGATATAATATGAAAGACAAGAGATAAGATACGATCAACAATAAGTAACAAGATAAGAGATAAGGTAAGAGACAAGGTAAGAGACACGATAAGAGGTAAAATAAAAGATAAGACAAGAGATTAGATAAGCTAATAAATGAATGCAGAGATAAGATAAAAGACAAGAGATAAAATCGGAAATGAGTGAAGAGATAAAATAAGACATAAGTCTTGTGATAAGATAAGAGACGAGATAAGAGATCAGATAAAAGATAAGACAAGAAAGAAGATAAGAGACAAGATAATATGTAAGATGATACCTTATTGTCCCGGTGGGAAATTTTTTCCTCTCAGTTGGCATCATGCTGTTCTAAGGAGTGGATGATCCTGGTTCGAATTCAGAACGGGACGTTCTGAACATAAGATTTTTGGGGAGTTTTTTAAAGCTCGCCGCACATTTGGCTTTGCCCGAGGCTTTGTCATATCAGAGAGACCAAGTTAATGTATACGTCTGACGATGTCCTACTAGAGAGACCAAGTTAATGCTTAAGTCTGACGAGGAGGCAAACATTTTTATCCTTTTTCAAATTCCCTGTGAAAAAAGGACCTAAAACTGTCCTAACATTACCATGTATATTCAAGCTAAATTGCAGGTCGGAGATAATGGGTTTGCCAAACCTCTAAAGAATGAAGGGTGAGAAGAAGGGACGTGTTTTCGCTTAAGTTGATTTACAAGCGGTTTTCATGTGAAGAGTTAAGAATTTCCACATTTGAAATAAAGTAAAAGAATAGTTATATTATCTTAATGTCTTTACCATCACTGCTCCTTTTCTCCAGCGCTTCGCCACAATGGTTACGTACTCAGAAAAGCAGGTGGTTGGAAGGCGCCTCTGGTAATGGTAGGTCCTACTGTCTGTCTGTCTGTCTGTCTGTCTGTCTGTCTGTCTGTCTGTCTGTCCGTCTGTCTGTCTGTCTGTCTGTTTGTCTGTCTGTCTGTCTGTCTGTCTGTCTGTCTGTCTGTCTGTCTGTTTTGCATTTCCCCCACATTTCTGATTTATCGCGTCGTTGTGACCTTACTTTACTCAAACAAAGTACGACATGTAAATTGTACACAAAGTACGTCGTGTAAATTGTACATGTACTCAGAAGCGTGTATGCGCAGCGATTTGAAGCGAGCCCAAGCTTTGCGCGTCATCTGGGCTTCCCCATCTGGTCCCCTAGATTTGCTAACAAGTGCAATAAATCTGCAGCAATTTGCCAGGCGCCTTAATCCGCACCGCTCCCTCCCACCTCACCCCAATCCTAGCTAGAGGTTCTTGTCTTAACTAGACACCTGAAGATGTGACCGAGGATCTAACGGCTTTGTGGTCAAGGCCTGAATCTTGTCTCATACTGTGGGGCCTGTCATTGTGTCTGTGCTCCTTATAGAGGGAAAATGACCACACGGATGGTCGATTAGACTTATACTTCCCCCTCCCAAGAACAACACACACATACACACACATACACACATACACACACACACACACACACACACACACACACACACATACACACACAGACATACACACACACGCGCACACACACACACACACACACACACACACACACACACACATCACGCACACACACACGTTTTTTTATGTTGTTTTGTTGTTGTTTTTTTCTCAAACGTTTGAACTTGTGACTTCTGTTTGGTTGAAAATCTTATTTCGAAATCGTATTCTCTAGTATGCGGCGTTTTTCTGGGCCAAGCCTGTTTAGGACAATGTGCGTGTGCACGGTCTCTCTCTCTCTCTCTCTCTCTCTCTCTCTCTCTCTCTCTCTCTCTCTGTGTTTTCTTCACTCTGTCTCCCTCTCTCCTTGTCTGTTTCTCTCTGTCTCCCTCCCCCCTTCCCTCCATCCATTCACCTATATACCTATCTATCAATCCCTCCTCCTCCTCCTCCTCCTCCTCCTCCTCCTTCTTCTTCTTCTTCTTCTTCTTCTTCTTCTTCTTCTTCTTCTTCTTCTTCTTCTTCTTCTTCTTCTTCTTCTTCTTCTCAGTAAACCA
>NW_004797509.1:722782-724581 GCF_000002075.1 Aplysia californica
ATCTCTCTCTCTCTCTCTCTCTCTCTCTCTCTCTCTCTCTCTCTCTCTCTCTCTCTCTCTCTCTTGTCCCACCCCCTTTCTCTTTCCAACCCTTTGTGATTGACTTTGTGCGAATAAGAATGCCAGCCGCCTTTTACCTCTCTTTATTTCTTTCCTTCCATTCGATACTAATTTCTACTTTGTGTTTTTCCGCCATGCCCCTTTACGCCGAAGCACCAGACTGGTTATTACATCTCAGCCAACCATAATTCTTTCACAATTTCTCTTTATTCCTTCATCAACAGACTAACAAGGCAAGCGTTGGGTTGTGGTGTACTGGGTAAAGAGAGAAGCAGACACTTGCTTTGATAGTCTTTCCTCACAAAGAACTAACCAAATAGCCAATGCGAAAAACACAAACGCGCTGTGGACATAAACCACTCTCCCGTGAGAGCGCCAATTTTAGAGACCACAAACTCCCATTTAGAAACCAACAAACCACAAACCGAAACGTTCATAAAATTGAAATTAATACAAATGTCCCATTGTGAAAATAGCAAAACCAAACCGGCCAGGAAGTCAACGCAATCACGCACCCCGACAATCTTTTTTGGCCATCAAACCCACGGGAGATCCCCTCACACTCGTTAAAACTCTTTGGGCCCTCGACCGTGCTCCCATACGTCTGTTTCAATCTTCCATCGCTTTGCTCACTTCTCAACCTCTCCCGCACTCACCTCGACCTAACCTCGTCCACGCCGTCCGCTCACTTCCTGCCGCGCTACCACCAAGCTATGGCACTTAAGCTGGGTACACAGGTGTTCGACACGTCGGGTGTCCATCATCGGGTCGGGGAAGAACAAACATCTCAAATTGAAGTCAGCGAATACGGAGTGTCCATTGGGGGATCGGGTCGGGTCGGGTTTTTTTAATAGAGGTTTTACGGCGCTTGCAACGGTCGGTGTCCTAGCTAGATTGAGGGCACCAAGCGGCTATCGTGGCACAAGCCGATCGAGCCCGACTAGTCGCCTAAAAACCAAACGCTTTTGTTTTCAGACGAAGAGTTGGATAATCATCTCGACCGGACCCGACACCATCTGCAATGCTTGTCAACATGAGCGATATTCCACACGTTTCATTAGAGGGGGATTTGGTAATTTTGGTGGACAATGGGGATCACCCGGGTAGTGACGATTATGGCTTAATGCTCCACTTGGAAATACATGAAGCTGGACGGTGCGAGCATTTTAGCCTCTCAAAGGTGGCAAAAGTGGACATGGGGAGATTATGAAAAGGGTGACAAGCACTGAGCTAAAGTAATTGAACTCTCTATTTTGAGGAATATCGTCAACCTTTAGTAATCCGCTCTAGCAAAGTTCATGGAGAAGCAACAGGCACCTGTCGTTAAAGAAACATTTTTTGTTTGTTAAAGGAAATAACTACTCCAGTTTTAGCAGTCAGACAGTGTTATTAGTTTTGTTGGTAATCCCAACTTTTTACACCGGACAATTGAGTCGTCGTGAGCTTTTCTTATGAGCCACACATACAATTTCAGCACCCACTGAATGACAGTAAACAACTCGTTTAGTTCAGAAAGGTGATGAGTAAAACTAAAATACATATATAACCCACCCCTCCCAAGTCTCCGCACATCACAATCATCTCCTCCTGCACCGTTCTGTTCCTGTGAGACATAGCCGCAACCCTACTGTGGTCCCAACTGTGACCCCAGATGTTGCGCACTAGGTCAAGTAGTTCCAAATCCGGGAAGACAGGGAGTGGGGGGTGTCCTTTTTTCTTTTTTTTTTTAAAGGGGGGGG
>NW_004797509.1:724681-725967 GCF_000002075.1 Aplysia californica
GGGGGGCTATGCTTTATTCTCACCTAAATTTTCTTCAGAAATCTAGTGAGGAGTACGCTCATTTTTATATCCGTTTAAAAAATTCCTTCCTTAATTAATAATTAATACTATCATCGGTGGTGTAGCGTGTAACTGCTTTGCCATGGCCAGGTGAAGACGTGAGTTCAATTCCTGTGTGGGAAGAGGATTTTCCGTCTGTCTCTGGCGTTTTCATTTCCTTCTCAGCCCCGGTTGGACCTGACAGGCAGGATCGAAGGCTAAAACAGCACCTGGACATGGATTGCTGCTGCCTCTATAAATAAATCATCGATGGTCAAGGCAGGATAGAAGTAACCCATCTTCTCGATTCTTTTAAATTGTATCGATAGTGGCTTAAAACATTTACAATTATATGACAATACCATCCTTAATGATCGACCCCTTTAAGTCAACATGCATTATGGTAAATCGGATAAGTGTTCACCCCACATTATCCTTCGACTGGTAGCCCCCGTGGTGAGCAAAACCGTTGCTCGTGGAACCGCTCGCCCAATGGGTTGCTTGACACGACCCAAACCAACACTAGCAGCGGGGATCTCCGCTCGCCTCTTAAACTTAATGAAGTGTGCATGAGCCTGCGAATCAATTCCCACTCGGGGAGTTTTCCAGGGGCACAAGTTTACTACCTCTTGACTGCTGCCTGTCTTCTGAGTATACACTGGTTTCGCTTTGTGGGGGCTTTTTGTCTGTGTGTCGCTGGAGTAATGTTAGTTAGATTGTCATATCTGTAAAAGTAACATTTTGGGAAAGACGTATTTCATTGATATTTTGGAAGGAGCTCAAGTTTAGTAGAACCGGCAATTTAGAAAAGTGTTGATGATGATGTTGTCGTTCCTAACCAAAAGGGGAAAATAAAGGTGAATTTGACAAGAAATAAAAAGTGTTTGTCTCTGGTTTTAAGAAACAGCAACTCTAAATTTTACATAACAGATATGGTAGTTTTGCTTTACACAAGCGGTTAGCTTGGGGGGGGGGGGTGCCGGTATTTTCTTTCTCCGTAGCCTCTCCCCATGCCAGCATTCTTGTCGACACAGTTGATTGAGGAAAAGCGGCTCGACATGACTCCCCTCTGATGTTTTAAACGACTGGGCGGCTCGTCCGCTGAGCAAGTTTCTCTCCCAGGTCATGAGCCATTTGTCGTCACTTAAACAGAACCAATAAACTCTACTCACCCATAAAGTGTGAAAACGGTAGAAAGAGAGAGAGAGAGAGAGAGAGAGAGAGAGAGAGAGAGAGAGAGAGAGAGA
>NW_004797509.1:726128-728999 GCF_000002075.1 Aplysia californica
GGGGGGGGGGGGTTGCAGTAAGGGAGGAGGGGAGGGAGGCAGCTACACAAAAAGGAAGGAGATGAGGGAATGTGAAGGAGGGGCGGGGCAGGGATGACAGAAAAAAAACGATACTGTACCAGCAAAACGAAAAATTAATGAAGAAGTTCTCGGTGACAGGGCTTTCGACATGGAGAGCTTGTAAAACGCTCTCAAATAAATAACCCCGCGATCAGCCGCCCCGAGCAGCAGGTACACAAGGAAACAAATGTCTTCTCAGACAGCTCCGTCGGAGTCGCGGGAAGGTACGACGAGGTGCGGGGACCGCTGGGATGACTGTGTAAGACTGCCCTGGGCGACTGATTCACCACAACGCTACCTCAGAATCATAAAGTTCTATCTGACATTTTGGGCCGTTTTGAGTTACTAAGACCATGAGGCCAGGAATGAAAAACTCTATCTCCTCTATCAAAATCGTAAGATTATACGGAGTTGTTATCAAGATATCCAAAGAAGTGCATTCGAAGAAGCTTGACATATCGTGAGACTCAAATTTTTTTGCGTCAAATTTCGCAAAACTAGGTACTGAGCAGATAGAACTTTGTAATTCTGCGGTGGAGACAAGTTATTCTTGTGTTCTGTACTGCCAAATGACATGACACCGACGGTACGTCAATCGGTCAAAGTGGAGCGGACGAGCTATTCAAAGAGGACTGAGAGAAATATAATTATGCATTTTCTCGTGTTTGTTTTGGAGCTGTGGGGAAGGTACAGAGTCGAAGAGAATGAGGTCAAAACAAGAAAATGTGGAGTAAATGCGACGTGTATATTGTTATTGCTTGTGAGGATTGGCATTGGTATGTGGTGGTACTGGAGGGGACAGTGTTTCGGGTGAATGTGTGTATATGTGTGTGGGGAGGGGGGGGGAGTAAAGACTGGTAAAAATAAATATTGTAAAGTTATGTAAACTATGATTATCATTCACATAACATCCCAAGTCAGTAAGTCGCTGCTTTTGTTTTCCTTTCCGACTACTGTGACTATGAGTCTGGAGGTTTTATGTTGTCATATTTCTTATCTATCTGTCTGATTTAAGAGCCAATTGTGTATATTCATAACCAACATGGATTTTTCATAAGTATTTTGCTTTTTCCCGGGTGAACCTTATATCCACAGCTGCTAGGTAGCATTGTCTTATTCGTACAGATATTTTTAAAAATGAGACCAGACTTTGATCGATGTAAAAGCCCACCCTCTTTTATCTCTCTCGTTGTTTTTTTCCTCCGTTAACTTAACCATTGTAGATTCCGCCGATTGAAAACTCGTCCGTTACTTAGTTAGTTATTTAGTTAGTAAGTTAGTTAGTAAGTTAGTTAGTTAGTTAGTTAGTTAGTTAGTTAGTTAGTTAGTTAGTTAGTTAGTTCGTTGTTAGTTTGTTGTCTTAGATGAAGTTTCGTCAGTTCAGCAGGTACACATGAAGTCATTTGGTAGATGGAGGGTTTTTCTCCTTGAAGGAGGGACAAGAAAAAGTTCAATGAGATCTGAGGTACTCACATACATACTTTCTTCAGTTTCGAAATCCATCCGAACAAAAGACACTGGCATTTAGACTTTTGTGATTAGATAAGGCTTAGTTTAATTTTTAGCAGGCACTTGCAACAAAAAAGGTATCGTTATTATAATTAGAGAAGATCAAAGGTGTTACTAGACAGTAACATAAAAAGAAAAGAAAGAAGAGATATTTTAAAGATGATAGATCTTGATCATGGTAGAAAAAAGCAAACCACACCAGAGTACCGCCAACCAACCACTTTAGATAAGGAATGAGCGTTAACAAAATTACAGCACATTTGGGGGAGGGGGCAATTTAAACGATGAAGAATGACATTACATTCAGTCAGGTATCTTTGATACGGTAATATACAACGAGAGTTAGTTTACTAAATTTTTTTTCAGAGTGTACATATTGGGCTAATTCTATCCCTATCTTTGACTTTAAGATCAACCTAAACATAAACCTAATCCATAATATAAAGAGACCCTGAAATACATGACATATAGCTGCAACCCTTCCCCCTTTTGTCCCCTAAAGAACCCCTCTCCACCAAAAAAAAGAAAACAAACAAACAAACAACAACAACAATAACAACAACACAAACACAAAAGACACAGCCAGTTTTCAAGGTGGCCGTCCCTGATCTACAACAGGAAGTAGTTAGAGCTCAACTCTCAAGTACAGAAGTACAGTTCAGCCTCTATTGTCTGCACCGGCCGGTCGCTCGCTTGGAGCTAGTCCGAGATATCGAGGGTCATCAACAAAACAGCGCCCCCTCTGGCGCACTTGTGATCGCTGAGACAAACTAATTTGACTTCTGCTGTCCACAAAGGCCGCTTGATGGACGAGGCCGTTCACGCAACGCCATATCTGTCAAGGGAGGTGACTCTGTTCACCTATCAAACAACAATGGATGCTTTGAGGAGGCAAACATACTGAGAACAATAAATACATGTACGACATATCCGCCTGAGCAAGAAAGGGCCGTGCACTTGTGAATCAGGACATACCGTTAAGCCAGTTAAGGAGTCAGTAAGGAGTCAGTGCTGTGGGCCTATATTGCCCGGATGAGGTAGTTCTTAGGCAATTATTGCAAGTTGATTCAGAGAGGTAGAAACGTAGTTAACTCACAGGTTTTGTAACTCAGATTATAATTTATTTTTTTTAAAGCCAGTTCAACTTTCTTTCAACTGCATGAATTTAATTCAGATCTAGATCTAGTTAGTTATTTAGTTAGATGTAGAATCTTGTTAGTTGGTTAGTTCGTGGGTTCGTATGACGTTCGTTCGTTCGTTCGTTCGTTCGTTCGTTCGTTCGTTCGTTCGTTCGTTCGTTCG
>NW_004797509.1:730142-732494 GCF_000002075.1 Aplysia californica
AAGAAGAAGAAGAAGAAGAAGAAGAAGAAGAAGAAGAAGAAGAAGAAGAAGAAGAAGAAGAAGAAGAAGAAGAAGAAGAAGAAGAAGAAGAAGAAGATCATAATCATAATAAATAAATAATCGTAATCATTATAATCATAATAGAAAGAAGAAGAAATGATCATTATTATTATCATTATTAATAATAATAATAATAATAATAATAATAATAATAATAATAATAATAATAATAATAATAATAATAATAATAATAATAATAATAATAATACTAAATAGCATTTGTATAGTGCATATCCCCTCTCGATACCAAGCTCTATAGAACACTCAGAAACATTCTCAGCTTCGCAGAAATCATACAGTGCAAGCAGCTGATTAAGCGTTCAAACGCTGACAAGCTGAAAAGAACTTTCACTGTCAATAGCTGGATACCCATTCCCACCTGGGTAAAGTGAGGAAATGCGTGCAAAGTGCCTTTCCGAAGGACACAACGTGGGGCCGGCCCCTAACGAGATTAGAACCCACGACCTTTTGGTTGCGAGTCTGAGAGCCTAACCACTTGGCCACCGACGCCTCATGTACTATAAACCTAGCATGCGTTTGTCGCGGCCGCGATTTTTGGCATTTTTTGGGTCCGCGAATCGTGGCCGCGATTTTTGCATTTTTTAAAACAAAAAACCACCGCCGGGAAGAAGAAGAACAACAACAAAGACGGGGAATAACATTCGCGCAAACAAAAAGAAAATCGAACCTCTTTACTTTTAAAAAAGAAAGTTTATTTTCACTTTCGCTTCACTTCGTCTCTTTCTCACTTGTTAAAACCACGTTGATTTGTAATTTTCATGTGAAGAACAGTGGCGGTGGGTGGACCAAAATTTGGGTGGGGCTTAGGTTGCTTATAGTTCTTTACCACCAAATGGCAAGCAATAAGAATTAAACAGTGATGATTTTTCTATAGTTACGGTGAACCGCGGCAGTTTGAGAACTTAGAGTTGCCTTTGTTTTCCATCTCTTTGTTCTTAGTTAAATTCTTGTTGATGGTGGGGACGAAGCCGATTCACCGCCAATTTTCCTCTAATTAGTTTTCGTGGGATGAAAAAGTTGCCTTACAAGTAGTTCGACCTGATTTATAAATTTTAAATCTCAGCGGCACAAACACAAACATGCACACACAACACTTCAAACATAATACTTCTATGAGCTGGATTATGCCGTGTTGTCGAGAAAGTTAAACGCACCCAACAAAGAACAAATGAGCGCATAGGTTTCTGTGTCAGTGGGGGAAAGAGTGTCGTAAACTTTCACCCCATTGTCTGGGCTAGGAGAGCGTGAGCCCTCCGTAAAGTGTTATTTTTCCCTAGTCTTCTACCTTTTTACCAGAAGAGTGTCGTTAAGGACGGACTGTGGGAAAAGGGCTCATCTTTGCTGAGCCCTAAAGACATTTGATTGGCTGCTGGGTTACTATAGTTGTAAGCGGGGACAACATTGATTGGATAAGCGAGCAAGGCGCCAAGTTGATCACTCTGTGTTCATTGCGTGCGGTCATAACGGTTTCAACTGCTTATTTCATTAAGGAGAAACTTTCATTTACTTTGGGATAGAGTTGGGGGTGGTGGGTGGGGAGGGGGTAGGGGCTCAAGCCCGGGAGCCCTTCACTACCCACCGCCACTGGTGAAGAATATATGTATAAGTAGTCTACATTACATAATATTTTGCTGTTTCTCTTTCATGTTTCCCTCTTTGTTGTGTTTTAATTTGTTGGGGTGTTAATTTTTTTCTTCTCGCTTTTGTTTTGTTGTGTTGTTTTTGTATTATTTTTTGTGTGTCTATCTATCTATCTATCTATCTATGTTCTTCCTACTTTTAAAAAAGAAAATGTGTTATTTTCGAGCGTGTCTCCACCAAAACCGAATACTGACACTGGCATGCCCCTTGTGTGTGATTCCATAATTTACATGTTATATCCTGTACTTTTTCTTGAATTACAGTGGTTTAGGGTTAAAACGGCCAATCTATGGATGGGTTGACACACGCCCTTATTTTCTAATTTTTGTGATTGTTTATTAATTTGCTCTTCTAATTTTGGTTTCATTCTGTTGTGAAACCTTTATTTTTCACGTTTTTACACTCTGTGTGGCTACAAATTATATTCCGGATGCTTAAAACAGAGCACAAGAAATTCTAGTGTTTTAGATTGTTAACTATCAACATAGTGCTATATTAGGTCGTCACGGAGAGTAGAAAGCTTGAAAATTAATGGCAACTTTTTTGGCAACTTTTGCCATTTTTGTGGCAACTTTTGGCAACTTTTGGACAAAAAAATGGCAACAAACGCAGATGCTAGATAAACCATCA
>NW_004797509.1:732594-733493 GCF_000002075.1 Aplysia californica
GGAGAAACTTTCATTTACTTTGGGATAGAGTTGGGGGTGGTGGGTGGGGAGGGGGTAGGGGCTCAAGCCCGGGAGCCCTTCACTACCCACCGCCACTGGTGAAGAATATATGTATAAGTAGTCTACATTACATAATATTTTGCTGTTTCTCTTTCATGTTTCCCTCTTTGTTGTGTTTTAATTTGTTGGGGTGTTAATTTTTTTCTTCTCGCTTTTGTTCTGATGTGTTGTTTTTCTATTATTTTTTGTGTGTCTCTCTCTCTATATATATATATATGTTCTTCCTACTTTAAAAAAAAAAAATGTGTTATGTTCGAGCGTGTCTCCACCAAAACCGAATACTGACACTGGCATGCCCCTTGTGTGTGATTCCATAATTTACATGTTATATCCTGTACTTTTTCTTGAATTACAGTGGTTTAGGGTTAAAACGGCCAATCTATGGATGGGTTGACACACGCCCTTATTTTCTAATTTTTGTGATTGTTTATTAATTTGCTCTTCTAATTTTGGTTTCATTCTGTTGTGAAACCTTTATTTTTCACGTTTTTACACTCTGTGTGGCTACAAATTATATTCCGGATGCTTAAAACAGAGCACAAGAAATTCTAGTGTTTTAGATTGTTAACTATCAACATAGTGCTATATTAGGTCGTCACGGAGAGTAGAAAGCTTGAAAATTAATGGCAACTTTTTTGGCAACTTTTGCCATTTTTGTGGCAACTTTTGGCAACTTTTGGACAAAAAAATGGCAACAAACGCAGATGCTAGATAAACCATCACAATTGAACCAAGACGACCGCTCATTGTCTAGGCAAGTGATCATCTAAGACATAAGGTCTTCTAAGACAGTGTCATTGTATTATATAATATATAGAAGATTTCAATTTTTTTCTTTT
>NW_004797509.1:733748-734985 GCF_000002075.1 Aplysia californica
TAATAATAAAAGAAATAAATAAAACAATTTAAATACACGTACATGCGGGATCTGAATGATTTTTCTCGCCCAGGATGATATCTTCTCTCAGCATCAGACGTGAGAACCGTATGTTCAATAACAAGATATGAAGCATAGAACTGTCTACGTCGCGTTTACCGTCTAGTACAGTGTTTAACTTCAGCATCACAGAATTAATTAATTCAACAACAATTCTACCACCACCAACAACGTTCTTTTTCTTGTTGATATTTTTGTTGTTGTTGTTGTTGTTTTTGTAGTTGCTGTTTTTGTTGTTGTTGCTGCTGCTTCTGTTGTTACTGCTACTGCTGCTGCTGCTGCTGCTGCTGCTGCTGCTGCTGTTGCTGCTGCTGCAGCAGGTAGCATACTTACTTTTGATTCTTAATGTTTAGTTTGAGATATGCAATCGTTTATCATTTGAGAATGACAACAACAACAACATCAACAACCCACCTAATCAGCTTTTTTAAAATCACCCACGTGTGTCTGTTTTGGGTTGGGTTGGGGGGTTTTTTCAACCTGTGTTGAGAATCGTAATGGGAATGGCGGTACAAAAAAGTAATCTGTCAAAAGTAACCGGGTCAACTTTCCCTTGCTGGTTGTTTAACATGCTCTGAATTCTTGTACAGAGATGTTACTACTCTGTCACCTGTGTGGGTGGTTGGTGGGCGCCCTAATGTGGTTTGCTCCTCCTTTCCTATCAAACATCTGTCGTCAAAATATCTCCTCTATTTTTTTCTTTATGTAATAATAATAATATGTCATATTATTATTGAGATGATGCTCGCAAGTAACGCCTCAAATCTTTGGAAATGACATGACCCTATTGTGTTGCAAGTGCCGTAAAACTCTTTCTAAAACTAAGTTTTAGAGAAAAAAAAAGACCAACTAAAATCTGTGACCCAGCTCCTCGTGCCGCCTAATGAGGAAACAGTCAACAGGACGTGGAAGGGCTGGTAAAAGTAAAATTGAAGATTGCCCTGTACTCGTTCGAAGTAGTCTAGGCTACTGATTATGACTAGATCTACTGCCAAAGAGTGTGAATAGTTCACCTCAGCCAATGACCAAATAGTACGACTTCACCTAAATAAGCGTTTTTAATACTAGTTAATATAATAAACTATATAGCTATGGGACAAAAATGAAATAGGCCCAGATCTACACTATATGCAGAATTTCCGATAGGCTCCTTTCCGATATGGTCACAAAAAGAAAG
>NW_004797509.1:739060-749883 GCF_000002075.1 Aplysia californica
AGAGGAGCGGAGGAGGAGCGGAAGAGGAGCGGAGGAGGAGCGGAAGAGGAGCGGAGGAGGAGCGGAGGAGAAGGGGAGGAGGAGGAGGGGAGTAGAAAGTAGAGGAGGAGAGGGAGGAGGGCAGGGGAAGGGGGAAGAGGAGGAGGGGGTGGAAGAGGAGGAGAAGAACAGGAGCAAGAGAAGGAAGGGGACGATAAGGAGAGAATGAGAGTAGGAAAGGATGAGAGGAGGAGGGGGAGAGTAGAGGGAAGAGGAGGGAAGGGAGGAGGAGAGGAGGGGGAGGGAGAAATAGGAGGTGAGAGGGGCGGCGGAGAAGGAGAACAGGAGGGGAGGGGAAGAAGAGGTGGGGGAAGAGACATGATGCAGCAGACACATGATTGCAGTCGATCCTGCTCTAACGGCCACTTGTCCAAGACAAACACCTGTACAAGCAACCATTCCCCCCCCCTCCCCCTTAAAAAAATATTACAACGACACTGTCCAAAACAAGCTCTTTTCTTCTCGACCAAGGGTTGGGTGTCTAACAATTTCAACTGCATGTCCGATCAGCAGATTAAAGGCAATTTTGCGGCAATTTCAAACAATCATGTACAATTAATTTTTAAAAATTTTCAATTAATGTTTTTACGTTCCAGTTAACACAATGTAGATCATTTAAGAGACATGTTTGGGGGCTCTCGTGGCCTAGGTGTTAAGATGTTCGCCTCTCATTCAAAAGTCCCGGTTTCGAATCCGGGTAGCAAAGGACAATTTTCTTCTCTAAAATTGTCTCCTTTAACCTTCTTTCCTTCTCTTTTTGCAGTTGTCTGCGTTCGTCTCCACTTTCTTCCCCCGCCCCCTCACCTCCTTGGCCCCCTCCACTGGGCTCTGGACTCTTTCTGCAGCCTTTCTACTGCTACACCTTGGCTCCTTCTTATTGCTGTCTTCCAGCCACACCCCTGATCTTCTAGCCTTCTCGGACAAGGACAAAAAAAGTCGGAGTTCCCAGTAAAGCTTCCTTGGTGGTCCAAAATTCGATAAGAGTAGGCTTCGGCAGCCACTCTGGCAAAATTCAAAATTTCCTACCAATTGAAATTGTTTGGTGTGTCCCGCGCGCTCATATGACCTTATGCATTTGCCACGGTCGTAAAACACTAACCAAAAATATTTTTTTAAATTGAAAAAATAAGAGTCAGGTTTTGGCACTGCCCGTCAGGGCCAACCCGGGCTTGGAAGGATGCAATGTCCCAACAGAAAGACCGAGATGTTCGATACAGGTTCTTACCACTAAGGAATAGAACTTGGGTCTTCTGCGTGCGACTGCGATGCGCGAAACCGTAAAAACTACACCCCAGGCACCGGTACACAAATCAAAAATACGAATTTTGCATATTTCATTGTACAATGCTGATGCTTGCCCTTCTTTTTGAAAGTTTCAGAAAAAGATAACAGAGCAGAAAAAATAAGCATGAATACGGAATTTTATGCTTCTTTTTATTGAGGTTTCCCAGACAGTCTTCAAGCGTTGTTTAATGACCAAAATGCTCGTCCTCAATGACTTGACGAGAAGCAAACATAATTTAAACGTGTACGGTAAACTTCCAATGTTCCTTTCAAAACATAACCCTGCACTGTAAAGAACATAATATATTTAAATGAGTCCACCAAAAAACAACAACAAAACCAACAACAACAACAACAACAAAATCAACCAGCTTAGCTCTGAAACACCCATTCGAGGATTCGAACCAGAGTCATCTGCAAGGCAGTCCAGTAGGACTCAAATCGAGCAGTGGCAGATCGTCACGATGACAACCTTTTGGTGCTTGGGAAAGTGAAGTCGGAGAGACCGAAACAAGAAAGACTAGACACCTCACACCTGTTGCAATGTCTATTCTCTTAGAGATATAAAGCGATACCTTAGCTTCTCAATACATGTAACCTGTTGTTGGAAAAACATCCTGGATATTATTTGTTTTTAACTTTTGTTTTGTTCAGTAGATCTAGGTCTTTTACCCTCCCCACCCCCTCCCCAAACCACACACAAGCACACATACAAACACACACACACTTTTCAACTTAAATTTAGATAATTTAGGAAGCAGGCTTCGGCATTGCTTGTCCGAGGCAACCCGGACTGAGAGAGATATAACTTCCAAGCAGCAGGACCGAAATAGGGAACCCAATTAGAACCCCCCCCCCCCCAAAGCGGGAATCGAGCTCAGGTCTTCTGCGTGTGTAGGCGAAGTGCCTGACCGCCATACCGTAACACACCAGACGCCTGTGTCCTCAATAAGGTGGTGTTGTGAGTCGTGCCCTAGTACACTCACGGGAAACTAGAGGTTATCGCATTAAGAACATTAAAACTTCGTTTTAGTATGAGTTTTACGGACCTTTCAGCACAAAGGTCATGTGTAAGTGCCGAAGATCAGTGGTGTTACCAGAGAGGGACAAACCCAAGTGAGGAGGAAGAGAGCAGATGTTTGATAGGAAGGAAGAAGCAAACCACACCAGAGCACCCGCCCACCACTCACTCGAGAACATTTCAAGGACTTCGGAAGAGTCGGGAAACGCAAATTTCAGCTTTTTTTAGCAGCATTTTTTCTGGTGGATTACTCGCTGATGCTACTGTTTCAACGTAATATTTTATGCCAATATCCTTATTTGTGAGACCCCCCCCCCCTCCCCCAACAACAACAACAAAAAAAAAACAACGAAAAAAACCCTAGAGGTAAATGTAATACGTTTTCATTTGCCTTTTTTTTTTTTGCTTCCTTATTATGATAATGTAACTTTTGGGGGGTAAAATGTTTGCTCACTCATAGAAACGTTTGTTATAAGAATGGTTGCATCGGCACCCCTATCGACACAATTCAGACAATATAGCGGGCTCCAACCCAGCCTTTCAGTCAGGACCACCATGAGCTGAGTGAATGTGCGCAACATCCCAGCAGAAAGACAGACGCGCAACACGAATTCTTCCTTGCACGAGAATCTAACTCAGGTCTTTTGCATGCCGCGGCGGAGCGCCTAACCACTACACCACAGATGCTAGTCATCCAGTGTACAACGTATAGGCTATTCGAACGGCAGTGAGCTTGGGTGGAAAGACAAAAGGCAAATCAAGAGCACACTACGCTTTTCTTTACTCAACACAGTACAGGAGGATGTCAAAGGACTGTTTAGTTTAGTTTTAGTAAAGGTGTTACGGCACTCGCAACAACATAAGGTCATATGAGTATGAGCGCCAGAAGATTAGAGGTGTTACAAGAGAGTAACAAACATAAAAAAGAAGAAGGGGAGAAAAGGACGATAGATGTTTGATTGGAAAGAAGAAGCAAACCACATCAAAGCACCCGCTAACCACCCACAGCCAAAGGACTGGTCGTGCTTATAGCCTATAGCCTACCTAGAATGAAAATATACTTTTTATGTTTTAAAAATTGTGTGTGTGTGTGTGTGTGTGTGTGTGTGTGTGTGTGTGTGTGTGTGTGTGTGTGTGTGCGCGCGTGTGTGTTTTGTGAAAGGAAGGATGGATGGATGGATGAACAGACTATGAGTTTCATTTCATTTTTCCATTTATGACAAAAATGTGCTTGAAAATTATCAAAGCGAATCTTTCAAAGGTGCATCAATTCATGTATATATACATAATTTGTATAACCCAAAAAGACTAACAGGTGATTAAGTACAGGATAATGTTGAAAGGGCAATTAATTATCTTACGATGCGCGCGTGCGTTTCCTTTACAAGGATATTAATATTCACACGATGGAGGGGAAATAACTCACGGTTCGAGTTTGACACAGACGTTTACTTCCCATTTAGTTCTCTTGCCTACAACGACTTAATGAAGAACAGGGTGCCGTTTCTGTTGGGGGGGGGGGGGTTCGGGGATTTAACTCTTTAAAGACGCAAACTCTGGTTATTCGAACATTTGAAGAAGCTTAGATCTAACTTCGTTATCCATTTAGATTTTAAACAATATATTATTTTCTTTTTTTCTGAGCCCTAAAAAGTGAAAAAAAAGAATTCAGAATGCATATTGTGAAATGTTAAATCTCGTGTTTCTGGTTTGTGCATGTAGGTTCAAAATGAGCCGCAACATTGGCTTTGATCTGTTTCTGGTCGGACAAATGTGTCCGATACGCCCCTAAAGAGTTAAAAATAAAAATAAATACCCATAGACACGATGTAGACGACAAATGCAATAATTCTACCATACAAGAGTTGACTCCAATTTCGCATATTATCTTAACTGGCTTGCAGTGAGAGGTCTAACGCCAAATGTAGAACCCCCCTCAAAAATGACCCAAAATGAGTCACTTTGAAAGGAAAGTTCTCAGTCACCTGACAAAACGCTAGCAGGAGATGGATAACAGTAACTCCAGGAAGGACGAGTGAAATCCAGATTCCCCAACCCTATTGAATCTGCAAATTCCAAGTGTGGATCAATTAAAATTAGGCTTATTAATGTTAGCTACACACCAACTATGCACATCAGTTCTACATAGATAAAACCAAAAAGAAACACATTTTTTAAAGCTTTCAATAAGTTTTATTCTTTCGTGTCCCACACACTAATAGTTCATGAGAAATCTCACTACATACAGTGTAGTCCACTCAAACTGAACACAATTAATCCAAAAACAGCAGTAAGTAAACCAAACGAAAATAAAATCCCTGATGTTTTTCTTCACTAGTCACTAATTGAGCAAGCTCTTTAAACTAAAAGAACGGCTAAAACAAAGAAAATTTTGCTGTCCCACAGATTTCGGTATAAGTGGACTCCACTGTATTTCACTTTAGCTTTCTCTCTACATCACAAAGCAACACACTCAACTCAATATACAATTCAATCAATAACAACAAAAGAGTATTTCTAGCAGATAAGATATTTAGTTTTAGTAAGGTTTTACGACACTCGCAACTGCATAAAGTCATAAGAGCGCCAAGAGGTGGATGTTAAAAGAGAAGTGCTTACAGGGAATCAGACTTAATCTGCTTACCTCTCCAGCTTCAACAACACACAGTCTGCTTCGACTATCAAGGAAATAGCGGGTCACAACAGCGTGACAAACATACAAAAGAAGTAGAGGAAAATGACAATAGAAAGGATTAGAACAGAAAAAGCAGCAGATCCCTGTTGCCGGTCAGGCACACTTATGAGCATGACATCGATGAATCAGCCCATTTACAATTACAATTCTACTGTGCATAAGAACAGGTCAAAGTCCCTCCTTTGGGAATGGCCTAAAGACACTTCAGTCAGTAGCACCGTCCCGAGGGAGGGGGGGGGGGGGTGTTGGAGACAAGATATGGCAACTGAAATGCTTCCTTAAGTAACACAGAATTGCTTATTCTCTCACATCCAAACTTATCACTCGGAACAGTGCTTGCCAACATAGGACAATTTGCAATTTGGTAATTTTGGTGGGCAGTGGGGATTACCCAGGTTGTGACTGGTTTATACTTAAACTTAAAGCCCAACTTGGAAATACAGGTAGGTGGTAGTACAAAAACTTTAGTCTCTTAAATGTGACGAAAGTGGGCATTGTTTATAAAAAGGAAAGGTTGGCAAACACTGATGTGGAATTTGAGGGTTCCATATTTTCTAATGCATCCTAGTACAGTTTGATGATAGCAAAACTGCAATTTCCCTCACTCAAAGAGTCATCAGCCCAGACATGTATATTTAGCTGATTCAACACACCGTACTGAACTACTAGTTTCTTGCTTTAAGTTGAAAGACAAGAACATGAAAGACTAAGTCAGAGAAAACAACTGTAGCGGGCAACATTTTTTCGCAATGGCTCTCAATGGCTACCAAAAACCTTCTGAGCCTTCTTCACATCATTTCATCATGACTTCATTACCATTAACGAACGAGAGAAAAGATTTTCCCCAAACAAATGATTCTGATGCTGTAACTTTATAACTGGCCGTTCGAGACATTTCTCTACACATTCTGTAAAAAACAAATGGCAACTGTGAAAAAACGATAAGGGGTCAGTTTCAATAAATAATGTCTGTTAATTAGAAAAACGTTTTTTTTAAAGAATGGACTATGTTGGTCAAGTGGAAAAGTATTTGCCTCATACACCAAAGCAACCAGTTTCATCTCAAGCTTGAGTATGAACAGTCAGTAGATACACTTGTTTTTTCCTTCAATCTTTAAATAAATGACTTGACTCATGGGAGGTAAGAAGTGAGTTAGAGCAACCAGGCTTTTTGAGAAAGAAACCAATGAAAAATTAATTAATTTAAAAGCCTTTTTTTTTATAGTAGAGGGTTTTACGGCACTCACAACTGCATAAGGTCATATGAGCGCCAAGGGGTGGGTGTCAACAGAGAAGTCTTCACAGGGAATCAGACTTACTCTGCTCACCTCTCTAGCTTCAACAGCACAAGGTCTGCTTCAACTATCAAGGCACCCCGGAAATAGCAGGTCACAAGAGAGTGACAAACATACAAAATAAGTAGAAGAAAATGACAATAGTAAGTATTAGGAAAGAAAAAGCAGCAGTTCCCTGTTGTAGATCAGGCACAGTTATGAGCATGACATGAATCAGCCCATTTACAATTCTACTGTGCTTGAACGAGAAATGTCCCCCCTTTGGGAATGGCCTTAAGACACTACAGTCAGTGGTACTGCCCCGGGGGTATAAAAGCCTTTTAAAAGGGTCATAATAGTAATAAGTTGAAAAAGAAGTCATAAATAAAAACCAGTTGAATTGTGGGTAGGAAAACGTATTGTTGATTACCCCTGAGACCAAGAGAGAATGTTGAATTTGAACATTTATTTTATTCCACGAGTTTAAGGCCTTAGATAAAATATACAAAAGAAAATGCATACAGCCCACAGTCCAGAACACCTCATGTGACAGCTTGTGTATTGTTCACAGATATAATGCACTTCTGTAGTTAATATTAGGCATCTATTTTTATTGAACATAAGTGCACATGGAGGGGTGAGTACAAATTCAGAGCAAAAACCAACATATTTTCAGTTCTGCAACAAAAGCAATTTTCATTTCCTGTCAGGAATATTACTTTAGTTTTAGTTTTAGTAAAAGTTTTACAGCACTCGCAACAAGACCAGATCATATAAGTGTCGAAGACTAGAAGTGTTACTAGAGAGTAACATACAAACAAAAAGAGGAGGAAGGATAAGGACAATAGTCCGAAAGAAGAAGCAAATTACATCAGTGCACCCGCTAATCCCCAACCATCAGGAATAAGTAGAAGAAGAAAAAAGAAAAAGTAGTGAATTAAAGGCTTGACACTTTCTTCAAAACCCAGTCAGGGGCACCCAACATTACAACATCACATTAAACAATAACAAATAAAATTACAACAAGCGGGACTGGTTTTGGAGTAATGCGTATTATAAGGCTCTCAAATTCCTGCTTGCCAAATCCAGGACAGTCCTGGAAAATTCAGGACCATTGGCAGGCAAGGAGTTACAAATAAGCCCCCAAAATAAATTTTTGAATACTGATAACAACAAATGGGAATCATAAAGCTTGTACAAGGGGGGTGAAAAAGTCTTTAGTCTAAATATGAAGGAATAAAGATGGAGCTTTGTAACTTGGCACACATACTTTTATTTCTCTACATAGTCACCATGCAGGGTAACACATTTCTGCCACCTCTCTTTGACCTTCAAAAATCCTTGAAAGAAAAATGACCCAGAATGAGCCCCTAACTAGTCTTCAAAAGCTTCAATGGCGCCCTCGTTGTCATGGAAACGACATTCCTTGAGAGACTTTTTAAGATTAGGAAACAGAAAAAAGTCAGAGGGGGCTAGGTCTGGTGAATAAGCTGGGTGTGGCAGGATTTCAAAGCCGCACTGTTCTGCTGTCTGGACTGCTTGTTGTGCCCTGTGGGCAAGGGCATTGTCATGTAGTAGGAGAACCCCGTTACGGACTATTTAACGCTTTTTTCTCACCAATTAAAACTGCAGTTGTATAAACAAACCGTAGTAGTAGTCTCCTGTGACAGTGTTTTTCCATTTTCCAGGTAGTCAGTCATGATGATACCTTCACAATCCCTGAACACGACAGCATGACCTTTCCACTTGATGGTGTTACCTTTCCCTTCTTCGGTGAGGGAGACAAAGGGGTTTCCATTGCATGGAGGACATTTTGTGCTCAGAATCAAAATGATAAATCGATGTTAAATGCATAGTTACCATATTTTTAAAGAAATTTGTGTCCTTGGGCTAAATTCAAAGGAAAGTTTTGCAGGACTCTACCCACTGCTTCTTTTGCTCACTTGTCAAAAGGCGGGGTACCCTCCTCGCAGACACCTTATTCATGTTAAGATGGTCATGGAGAATCGTTTCAATTGATCCTACGTTGATTGTCCTTTCACTTGAGAACTGTTTAACAGTTATACGTCAGCCTAGTAGAACCAGTTTCTTCAGTATGGATACATTCTCTTTAGTTACCACAAAGGATGGGCGTCCTTCACAATCTTCATCCATCACCGACATGAATCCAGATTTGAATTTTCTTACCCAGTAGGCGAATGTCACAGAACAATAACGAGGACATTTGTCACCATAAACTTGGACCATTTCCTGAAAAATGTCTAAAGGGGATTTTCCTTGCAAGAGCAAAAACATGATAACTAAGCGGTATTCAACAGGCTCCATGGTACAGTTTCAGAAAGAAAAAAAAACTATTTTTTTTAGTGCATGGTGTCATTGAACACCCTGATTAGTGTCAGATTTATTGTCAGATTTTCGCGAAAATTTACATAGTGTGTTGTGAAGGCAGGCAAAATTTCATTTCTCTACCATGATTCCAGACTAAAAACTTATTGAACCCCCCCTCGTACAGCCATCTATGGATGAGTTGATGTCCTCGTGGGAGTGAAAAAAAAAATTAACCAGTCCAAAGTTCAAATTAACAGTTGGGACCTGTAAAGAAGAAAAAGAGATGCTGGGACCCAGGAAAAAGATCAACTCAACCGAAGAACAACTCAAACGAGTTCAACACAAGTGGAGTCGACTGTAGTTATAGCTCGTCTGGGCTTAAGGCACTGGCCAGCTCTCTGTGTAGTTGAGCAATTGTCTTGTCTCTGTCCCTCACGTCTCGCCGCAGCTGCTCCATCTCCTCTTTCAGCTTCATAACAGTCTGCTGTAAAAGCGTCACTTGCTGTAGGAAGACACAGGGAAAGAGAAAGATAATTATGAAAATTATAATAACAAAAACAATAAAAATGATCATTATAATAATAATAATAATAATGATGATGATGATGACGATGACGATGACGATGATGATGATGCAAACAGTAGTAGTAATAATAATAATAATAATAACAATAAGATGATGATGACGATGATGATAAATCACAAAAATGAATAAATAAATAAAATAATGGTGGGGATAAAGAGCATGCCTTTGACTTCACCTGTGTTGCATCTCCTGCCATCTTCAAATTCAACACACACAAAATTTCCCCACACATACACACACACCAAAACTGACCTGGTCTTGAGAGAGAAAGAGCTGACTGCTCAGCAAGTCTTGAGTGGACGGTCTGTCACCGGGTAAAGGTTTGATGAGAGATATCACCGCATCTGCCTGGCAATGGAATGGTTTGTCTGAATCAAAGGGAAGCCACACAGAAACAGTTTTTTATCTTAAAGTGGTAGGCAAAAGAAAGTAGAGTTTTGGAGAAGCACATCAGCATCGTAAAGGAAGTTTAGAGCTGGGGGGAAGCAAATCAGACAGATTTTGATCAAACATCTATCATCCATATCTGTCCTTCTTTTCTGTGTTTATTACTCACTTGTAACACATCCAATCTTCAGCACTTAATTGACCTAATTGTGCTGCAAGTGCCATAAAACTCTTACTAAAACAAAACAAACAAACAAAAAAGACTGAAGCTGCAAAGAAGAAGCAGGACCTAGCAGTGCCACCCTCTGATCACCCACAGAGATGACAAAGAATCACAGTCTATAAGCAGCACAGTCCATCTATTGAGCCGGGGACAGCTAATGATAATCCTGTAACAGTTAACTCATAGATAACGAAAACAACTAACATCACAGATCATACAGCATACATTCTTAAACAGAAGAAGAAAAAAGAAACAGAAGTCGCAGAAACAGAGATGTCAAGTAACTCTTAGAGTCAAAAAGGAATCTGCTGCAGTCATCAGTTGCACTCTAACAGGAAAAAGACGGAGAATCAATTATTCCGTAAAAACTTATTCTTAACATGATTCTTTAGTGTAATTATGGGATATTCCTTAACTGGCCTCCAACTATATTTTTCATTTAAAAAAGATAATTTCCCTACCTTTCATTTTTATAGAAACTTTCGTACAACTTTAAAACCATTTTGCAAAGTCAAGGACAAGTATAGCTCAAACAAATATAATAATAAACATTCCCCAGCATATTCCCTTGACGTCACTAATGTACTTCCTTCTCCAATGTCATATGATGCCAAGTCAATTAACGGAATTGAACACATTATTTACATGAGTAAAAGGCTACATTAACTCCTGCCCTGACCACTAAATGTATACATAAACATATGTTCCATCAATTTATAAAGGAGGTCACAATAAGGTGCCTACAATAAAGAACCAGTCCCAACATCGGTTTAACTCTCAGCAGTTCTTGGTATTTTGACCATTTTCGCCTTCACGGCACCCATGGTTAGTATGATTTACCATAGAATATAAAATACCACAGAAAGTATGTCAAATTATATACCATTGGAAAGGAAATTGAATTTCCTATCAAATGAAGGTAATTTCATCATGATATGACCACTGTTGTCTATGTAGTGCTCTGTTATTAGAGGGAGGGACAGGGG
>NW_004797509.1:751743-785176 GCF_000002075.1 Aplysia californica
AGAACGTAAACAAACGCTGATTTTCCGTGCACCAAATTTTTACAATATTTTATAAATTATGATTATTTTTATGAAAAATATATAGATTCAACCCTTTTTTATGATAAAAAAGGTATTAGAAGCATCAAAATGTAAAAAGGAATGGATTTCTGCCGTTAGATCTACACCCGATGCTCATCGTACGAATTCGTACGATTTTCCTTTCGGTGAACTGCTGAGAGTTAACCATCGGTCTGCTGGGGCAACAAAGTAAATGGTAAAGAGCATGGCTGTTGAGTGAGGATGTGCACTATACAAATGCTATTTATTATTATTATCAAGTGTAAAAAATCAGTCTAAAATCAGTTCCCTTTCATGTCTCTTACCTGCAGAGGCCACTTTTCTTTGAAATCTCCCTCACATATACAATGTTCCCGTAGATACTGAATGCTGCGAACCCGCTCCATCTCCGTGCTGTACACATGGTACATCTCAAACAAGAGCACACCTAAACTGTACATATCACTCTGCAAGGAAGAAAAAAAACCAGCATAAAAAAAGCATGAAAGTTTTATTTGTGGGGTTTTTTGTGTGTTTTTTTTTTTTGTGAAGAAAAGCATAAGAACACAATTATGTTCATTTAGTAAGACACAAAGACAGAATCAATAAAGAAATAAAAAAAGAAGTACACATATTTTAAAAAGTATGGGGGTTTTTTTGTTTTGTTTTATTGACTTGAAGCACATCACACTAAAAATGGATATTCCGTTAGACAGAGAGACAAATTTGACAAAAAGGAAAGAAAAGGAGTAAGACCAATCAGTGGCCTATTCCAAACTCCAATATATTTGAAATAAAAAGAGAAACATATTGACACAAGAAATTGCCACACAGTTTTGAGAAAAAGCAAGATGACAGCTGCTGTGTTGTAAAGGATGAAGTTTCAGGTTTTACCTAAAGTAAGGGTTTTACAAAAGTTTAATGGTATTATCAAGGAGTTTGAAAAAGCGAATAATTGACATGAACAAAAACAATTTATTTATTCAAAGGATGTCGATTAAATAGCCCCATAAAATATAAAACACCAGTTCCATTTCAATAAACAGACTCCCTTCAGGGCCCTTCTCCTAGATAACCTTCCACAGTTGCAATGCACGTTAAGCCTGTACAAATTCACATTTTTTTGCCTTCAGAGCTAGATGTAAACAAAACAGGGACGGGAACAACTTTTTTAAATCTTGAAAATTCGCATTTGGAGAAATATATGCACAGAGAAATTCAAAATGCATAAATACCCCAAGGAATGAAAGCATACACCCAAAGCTTATGATCACACCACTGACTTAGTACTATACTGATCTTATATCCTCACCTTTATATCATACACGGAGCCTTGGAGCTGTTCTGGTGAAGCATAGGCTGATGTTCCTACCCCTGTGGTGTGGTTGTCCACAAAAACTGTCGGAGCTACAGTTAGAGAGAGCAAAAAATCAAGGTGGGAACATAAAGAACCTACAACAGTAAGACTGAAACTCTCAAGTAAAACAAGAAGCAGAAGGCAAATAAATAATAAGAATTATAATAATTAATAACATCAAAACATCAGGCCCCTGGCAGGATACAAACCCATGACCTTGTGGTTAGAGGCTCAATTTAACTTTTACTAAGTAGGTTTAAAGTCTTATAGGAAAAGAGGGAAAAACTCGGGACATACTACAACCATATTACAAATGTTAAAGACAACCTAGTAAATTGAATACCAACTAAAACATGTCAGTATGGGTCAACTGAGAAGTCCAAAGTTTTTAAAATTCTAAGCATAAAATTTTTTAAATAATTCATAGGTATTTTAAAAACAGGCAAGTGACTGCCTCATTGGCAAGGCACCCTACACTCCGAAAACTTTTCTGTACTATTCATTTCCGTTGTGGTTAAAAACCTCAAGTTGCCTGCCATTGACACCTATGGCAGGGAAAAGAAAAGGAAGAAGAAAACGAAAGGTAAAAATTGAATAGTCTTATATCCATTCGCCCAGTTATGTTGGCTCCTGCCATTTTTTAAAACTAGCACTTCATTCAGTATTATGTGGATAGTTGGCGGGTGCTCTGGTGTGGTCTGCTTCTTCTTTCCTATCAGACATCTATCGTCCTTACCTTCCCTCCTTCTTTTTTGTGTTTGTTACTCTCTTATAACCCCTCTAATCTTCGGCACTTATATGAGCTTATTGTGTAGCAAGTGCCGTAAAACTCTAACCAAAACTGATTCAGTATTATGTTTCATTGTTTTAAAAAGTAACCTCCACTAACCATTTTCTGTCGGCGAGGGGGTGAACACAATGTCTTCTCGCCCATGTCTCAGGACATCTTCTTTAGCTAGTCCAAAATCACCAATCCTCACATGGAGCTCACTTCCAGAAAGGAAAATGTTTCGAGGCTGAGAGGAAATTGGATAAATTTATAAAGCATTAATCAAATCATCTTTGGATACATTTATAAAGCATTATACAAATCATCTGTTAGTTATTTGGCCCTGGCTTACAAAAATCTCCTAACAGATATTGCACAAGTAACTATAAAAAAGGTACATCCCAAACATAGATTAAATTTCAATCTTCTCAAGAAGATTTTGAAACTGAGAATGTATTGAATTGAAATCAAAATTAACACAAATACTATAATACATTCTTGTTCTTGTCTCCTTTACAGGATCTTCAACCTTATGCAATAAAAGTCCTGTAATATGGAAATATGAAATAAGAAGGAAAAGATAATGTTAAATACAATTAAAGTACTAAAAAAACAAAGTTATAAACAAGCAAAGAACAACCAAGAAACACTGAACGCTCCAGAACATTACCTTCAAGTCTCTGTGGATCAGGCCATGCGAATGGATGAAGTCCACACCTTGCAACACCTGGTGGAAAATCCTCATATTGTCCGAGCACATGATGGTGTCATCTAATTGACAAACAAAACAAAATCCCTTTTACTCACACATTTTTTCACTTACTTCATTTAATCACTACTGGACTAAAATAGTCCATTTATTGACAAGAAGTATTGGTACTCAAAATTGGTGTGAATTATAATAAACATTCTTTTTTTTAAATCCATTTAGTGGGGAATCAAATTCAAAGAACAAATATGACGGAGGTATATTCAGCATGTAGCTTTGGTTATGTCACGTTTTTAAAATCAAACAATAATGAAGATATTTTAAAAAAGGGGGGGGGGGGGGGGGGAAAGAACAGACGTTAATTGGTTGTGAACAGGATACACACGATAATTTATATTTTTTTAAAGGCTGAGAGTACAAAACAATGAGAACCTATACAACCCGTATATTTTATTTCTATCTAGCATTTGACAAGACAGAAAACATTCAAAAAGCACAACTTACCGAATTCTTTGGAATTATATTCAACATTTCTGTTCACAAGCCATTCTTGCAGGGTTACAGAGCACAGCTCCATCTGAATGTATAGGGTAATTGAATTCTGAGGGAAAGAAAATGTAGCTGGTTGGCTGATGCTCTGGTATGGTATGCTCCTTCGTTTCTTTCAAATACCAACTATCAACTATCATCTTTATCTCTTCTCCTTTTTTTGTGTTTGTTACTCTCTTGTAACACTTCTAATTTTAAGCATTGATGATATATGATCTAATTAGTGTTGCAAGTGCCATAACACTTCTACTAAAACTAAAAGAAAACAAAGCTCAATGTGGGACACATAACAAAGATGTAACTACAGCTTGCTTTATACACACGCTGTTTCATCTACAAAAGCAATTTCATCAATACCACAATACCGAATGAATTTCATATCTAAAATAAGCTGAGAGCTCAATGAACCATCACAATAAACAACAAGAAGTATCAAAAAGAAGTTTAAAAAAAGAAACCTATTCAAACTTCAGAACAAGGTCAAAAGAAGCTCTTTTTTAAAACAACCAGAAAGAGTAAAGGTTGTTTTGGGTGTCCATAGCTCCCAGGAAAAGCAGAGACCATCAAGCATTAAATGGAAAAAGAAAAAAAAAAAAGACTCAAATAAAGACTTGGGGGCAGGGGAAAAAAAGAAAGAT
Source organism: Aplysia californica (assembly GCF_000002075.1). Taxonomy (NCBI): domain Eukaryota; kingdom Metazoa; phylum Mollusca; class Gastropoda; order Aplysiida; family Aplysiidae; genus Aplysia; species Aplysia californica. Next base: position 755,805 of record NW_004797509.1, read on the forward strand.
ATTTAAACCAAGTTAGATCTTAAACCTTTATAAGAAAAACCAAGCTTAGTAGTTTCTGGTTTTGTTTGTTAGAAAAAAGAGAGGCATTTGGAAACAATGACGGTCATTTAGTGCCGAGAAAAAGTAAGGCAAACGGACAGAAAGAACAGAGGGAAAGTAAAGAAGTAGGTCCTACCAGTAGCACCCTCCAACCACCCGTACTTTAGAAAAGAGAAGATCACAAGCACTGTTGACAACTGTTTCAAATCCAAAACTTGTAACAAAAAGAACTCTCACCTGAAAATCGTAATTGTGGTTTCTGGCCTCCATAATCTCCTCCACTTCATTAACAGCACCCCAGCTGATGCTTCTCTGGAACGACGGGAGGCGCCTCCTCTTGACAATCTTCTGAGTCATGTTGCTGGTGGTTGTGGAGGACACCAGGTTGGAGTTACCACTGTTGCTGTCATCTAGAGGAGTCATCTTCGCAGAGCAGGCGGGACCCGAATAACTGGTCTGACGCTGGAAATCTCCACCACGAGACACAGACATCACAGACGGAAAACGTATGAAGGAATCAAAAGATTCGTCCTGTTCACGAAAACTAATTGAAATATCATTACTTGAAATTTCCCCAGAACGTTTTTCGAAAGACACAATAGACATGGATGAAACATCTGCTACTGACCATTCTGAGATCTGGGTGGAAGTATGAGCATCTACAACAATACGAGATTCATTTGAAGTTTCATCCTGCTCATCACAGAAGAGTTTTGAGCGTTCAGGACAACATGCACCATTCTCAGAATCCACACCATTCTCAGAAACCGCACAGTCAGAAACCACACCATACTCAGAATCCAGAAGACGAGAAGAATTAGAATGGACTGAAAAGCCCGTTGAAGAAATACTTATTTCATTGTCTGATATATGAGACCTAGACGCTGTCTCCTGTTTTAATATCATGAGATCTGCCTGAGCATTGGGCTTCAACTCAAAGTTCTGAGCATGAAGTTTTGTGTTAGGTATACTGTCTATGGAAGTCTTACGTGTACCCAAAGAATTGCACTTTTCACATGGATTACTGCTTTCCTGAGAACAAAACATTCCTTGCAATTGCTCGTTATACTTTCCCGACATCTGACAATCACATTGAAAGCTCAGTCCTTCATCCTTCAGAGATTTACCATGGTTGCCTGAACAGTTAAGAGAAGACACATTTTCCTCAAGACAAGTTACTGAATTTTTTATCACTGCCGTTGGCTCTTTTTTCCCCAAAACCCCTGGAGGTCTTTCTGAAGATGATATAGCTTCACAAGAAGAACCGAAATCCAACACGTCCTGTCTGGAAGAATGAAAAGAGTCCATCTGCTTTTCCTTCGAGACGGAGGGAGCAACCTGATTACCCGAGGGAGTGTCGGAATCCTCAGGGCTCTCAGAAGCAGGTAGTTCCTCCACCCTCACAGAGCTGAAGACTTTAGCGTTAAGAGCCAGCCCCATGCCTCCATACTGGGGAGGCGGACGTACTTCCTTCTTCTGTAGCTCCTCTTCTTCTTCGTCCGTGAGGCAAAACTCTATGCTCACACTCATGCTGTCATTCTTCCTACACAGAGAAAATACAACGATGGCATTAAGCTTTAACTATGTAACTAGTCTTTTGAACATTTTTAAACTTTAAAAAAATCCCCCCAAAATTCAAACCCTTCTCAACACAAAATTTAGCCCACAGTACTTTTATACTATTTATAGTGCATTCTGACTACTGCTTTTTATTAAAAGGATCTGTAGATCGACCCCGGCAATGGTTTTAGAACAACAACAACAAAAAACTCAAACAAACAAACAAACCAAAAAAACTAAAAAAGAGTCAATTTTTTCTTCCAACTACATGGTTAGAGCATAGCACAATTAAAAAGAGTTATACAGAAGGGGGGCCAGCTGGATATCACAGGCACTAACTGAAATGCTATAAGTGATATCGAGCAGCATATCAGGAGAAAACAAAAACCATACTTCGCTACGCACAAATTAGAATAACAATAACAACAAAACTGAATAGAAGCTCAAAGGCAGACCACACCAAACCACCCACTAAACACCCACTCTTGCTGATAAACAAACAAAACAAACTGTGACATCCAAAACATAAAAAGTGAAATAAACTGTAGGACAAAAAAATAACCCAGAGAGTTTTTCAACATTCCACACTTCAGGAATACTCTGAAAATTCCGGACAACTGGCAATTTTAATTGTGGGTGTCTAGGACCATAGAAGAATAGGACCTTCTCCCTCAACCAAATTCTTATATTAAGAAATAGAGAGACCTTTTTTTAGTTACTACTAGTGACATATGCCATACAAAATTTGAGGACCACAATACTGACTGAAAGTGTAAGAAAACCACTAGTAATGAGTCACCGAAATATTCCCCTCACCCCCATCCTCCATCCCCAAACCCCATCCAAATCGACACAAATTATATAATTTAAGGGGAAAGCTATTAAAGTCCTGTCTGTCAGGAACAAATTGGTGTGGGTGTATGATATATCCCCAAAGAAAGACAGGGATAATCAGTAAAATAATACATATGAGAGACATCATGGTGAAATTAGGTGCTCGTCAAAATAGTTAAATTGAAGAAAGAGTCATCTGTCTGCTAGTTTGGCAATTTTTATTAAATTTTCATTTTTCTGCTCAACACTTTCTTTGTCAAAATAATAACATATTTCCATGCGAATTTTACTGAAAATCGTTCATTAAAGGTACACAATATATGATTTTTCAGTTTTCAAGGACTCTCAAGCTATTGAAGTTACCAAACTTTGGTGGCCATTTTCTTGCTAATTTTAGCACTGAAACCAGGCGACCCCACCTCCTTCAATAGCAAATATCTTGACTTCTGTTCAAGAAAGATGGGTATTTTTTTAACGATGAAAGCAAAGGCAAATGAATAAACTATTGAACGATACTAATAACTCCACATGCCCCAAAAATTGACAAGCGACTGATTCCACCACGTCATGACACATATGTTCTCAAGTTAAAAATCAAACTCATGTTCTTACTGTGAAAGGGGAGGAGCCTGACCATGAGCCTGTGGCGTCTATCCTTATTATCGTCGTGTCTCACGTCCTATGCTGTAAGGTAAACTTGCCTAGTGTACTGTTCCGACATTTAGTATCTGCGTATTTGAAACTAGCGACTTCTTTGATGTGCCCATGCGCAATAAAGTAGTCTCAACGGCAACAACAAAGTCTCGGGATCAGAACTTGTTTTCTCTGTCAGTGTCCAGTGAGTGAAGCCTTAGAATGTTGCTGATACTAGATCTAGAAAGGAATGAAAGTAGACGCTAGTTCTAGTATTCCTACAAGCCAGCATAATTGAAACTTTACAAAACCTAGCTCCATTGTTCAACTGAGCTTTTAACAACTTACCTGTCTTGGACGTCGGTGGCAGAAAAACTGTCATCAGTCCTTGGGCTTCCATTTGAGGAAGTCTCTGGAGAAAGAATTTATTCATTTATTAAACTTTGCTATATAAAAAATACCTCTAAGAAATCACCTGACTCCCAACACACTGCCAAGTCAAGCTTTTTTCAATACCATGCTTATGAATCAGATTTAGATACACAAAACAAAGACCTGAATAAGAAGGAAAAAAAGACAAGTGTCAATAACTTTGATGAATCCACCCTGGTAAGCCTGCAAGCCATTCCACATGCCTTCTACCTCGTCTAAACATTCATTCAGTTCTGCTAGACAATTTTTTCAAAAAGAGTACAAATTTCCTGTATTTAAATATACACTGATGTGTAAATAAATGGTTTTAAGTTTATGGAACAATATCACTGCAATCTGGGCATGCACATAGACACTCTGCTTCCTGTCTTCGCAACTATTTCAATACTACAAGAAGACAGATCAATACCGTTGTCATAGGAATGAGTTGGTTCTTCCAAAATTTCATTCTAAAACTGCAATACCCTATCTCTTATTCTTTATTCGAGGTTTGTTTGTGTGTGATAAAAATTAGGAGATTTCTAATACAGACAAACGTACTATGGCAGCCACCTGTCTAAGACAATCACCTGTACAAACGAACTCATCCAATTTCACATTTTTTTCATATATATTGTAATGAATCTGTCCAAGATGTCCATCTATCTTAGACAACCACTTTTCTCCTCGACAATGAGTGACCGTCTTGGACAATCTACACTGAACTTCTGCAACATTTCTCAGCAAAAACAGTATACCACTTCAGTTCTCTTTAAAACTTACAGTACCGAAGGCTCATAAAGTGAAAAACCCTCAAGTACCTCACTAGTTTAAAACGCTGAAGCCGCATTAGAATTTTTTTTTTTTTTTAAACTTTAGCAGCTCAAGAAACACGCTTTAAAAATTCATAGAGGTTCATCAACCATTCAGCTATCATATAGTGTGACTCTCTTCGGTATTTACTTCAGTGCAGTGTGTCCATTTGTTGTTAAATTATGTTTAGTGTACCTGGTTGCGACGGCGACTAACGTCGCCAGCTGTAGTGAGCGCATACTACGGCCTGGCAACTAAAGTCACCAACAGTACTGTAAGTGTAAAGCATACCTTTGCTGGAGCAATATGGGCTGTCATACTCCATCCAGGCAGCGTTATAACCCACTATGTTTGCATGCTGAAGATTTGCAAGAGCCTTAACTTCTCTGAGCAACTGAAAGCACAAGCATCACAAATAGCATCATTAGCCCCTGCGGTTGAGCAGTTCGTGAAAGCAGGTTGCAAGGAATGTCAAGCCATATTGGTGCAACAGACTTTTGGCAGGTGATCACTAAGGCGTGTTAATGAGCAAACTCACCTTTGAGCCCAGCACACACTACAACAACTTTCACTCATCATACAGCTGCAAGTATGCAAATGAGGCAATTTTCGCCCTTTTATCCCTCTTTGCTGCCAAATGATATCATACTTTGCAGCCATGCAACATGTGAAAAATTCCCAGTGTGCACTGGGCCTTACCCTGGCTTAAAGACAGGCCAATTCTGCAATGAATAAACCATAGTAAAGTTTCCCTTCAAAATTAACAATAACATGTCCATTATCATGAAAATAACCTTCCCATGGAAAAAAAGAAATGTGTCTACGCATTTTTAACAGTCTCAATAAGCAAATCACCCCAACATACTGAAAAGAACATTCTGAAGCAGGCAAAATTTCTCTCAAAACCCCTGATCTTTAAATTCAATACCTTAAGTAGTATTTCTGTGTGCCTGTGCTTGAATCGGATTTTCTTCACCGCGTATTCTCGTCCATCTAAGTAGTTCTTGGCCTGCAAAAAAAGAATCTCTGGCTTTTGTAACCTTGTTCTCAGTGTAACAATAGAAACAAAGGTACACTATTATTCATGACCAAACTTAACTTCAAAAGAGGTGGTACTACAATAGCATACTCACGTTTTAAAGCCCCCCTTCCCACCCTGAAAACCACCACTAAAAAAAAAACGACCACAAATTTAAAAAAATACAAACAATAAAACAAAGTAAGAAAGTACCTGCTATTGAAAAAAGTCAAAAAGGAAAAGATTAAAAGAAGATTTAAATGGCAAATGTATAAAAGGAAAATAGAAACAGAAACACTCTGAAAGAATGTGAATAGAGGCATCAAGAAAAAAAACTATGTCATGACAGTAAAGGAATACGTACGGAAAATGAAAAGTCTAATCAGAAAATTAGACACACAAAAAAAAGACCTCCACAAATAATAGATTTCAGGGTTGCCAACTTTTTCAAAACCCAAACAGGGACAACCAATGTTATAGCTTCACATTATCTAAAAACAAGCAAAAATACATAAAATGAGACTTCTTTTGGTGTGCGTGCGATAAGGCTCTCAAATTTTCGACCGCCGAATCTGGGAGAGTCCCTGGAAATTCGGTACAGTTGGCAAACCTGAGGTGTGACTGTGAACAGGTAACCCATACCTTAAAGACAGAGCCAAATCCACCGTTGCCCAGTAGCTCCAGCTCCTGGAACTCATTCTTATTCCTTACCTTAAAGACTGGTAAATTTATTCTTATTCCTTTACCTTAAAGACAGAGCCAAATCCACCTTTGCCCAGTAGCCCCAGTTCCCGGAACTCATTCTTATAGCGGGAGGTCTGCTGACTGATGATGTCGTCCTTCACATGATGGAGCTGTACCACACTGGGAGTAACAAGGGAGGTAAGAAAAAAATTTGATGAAATTTTATTGATCTCCACAAAGAGAAATTTACAAGGTGAATACATTTATACATGCTCTCGTTCTCTCTGTCACTCTCTCTGTCACTCTCTCTGTCACTCTCTCTGTCTCTCTTTCTCACACACACACACACATACTTGTCTTTTACATACATGGACATGCACACACAAAAGTCGTTAGATGGACATATAAAAATAAAGCCACTCTCACAAAAGGTAGGCCTACTTCTTAAAAAAAAAAAAAGAACGATATGGAATATTGAAGACAACAAAACATTCATCTAACATCAGTGAGAAATAAACCTAACAAAAAATTACGAGAGTGGAAGGTGTTTCTGCAGGTACTGTAGCACAAATAATAGTTTTCAGAGGGATTTTTAAAATTTTTATTTTGGGGGGGGGGGGGGGGGGGGGCAGATAAATATGCTGAGCGTGATCCCCTATCTTATTTGCCTTCTCCACAGCTGAAAGGAACTATCAAAACAGTACTCCATAGAACCAGAAGAGTATTATAGAGCCATTATCCTTGATTCCCTTTCACAGTCCGGACCAATCATTCCGAAAGGTGGTGTAGTGTACTGTCCCTATCACAAAACAGTTTAAAGGGAGATGATCTGATATGCAAATGAAGGAAGACATGGGTGAGCAATTCAGATTTTGGTGGACATTGAAAGGAAAGGCATGAGCTTATATCACTTATTGAAGAAAAGAAAGAGTGTCTAACATACAACTGTGACGAAAAGGTCCAAAAAGTTGAACGGGTCGTGCCAGGGAAACATGAATCAACAAAATTTCTCCATAACTGTAATATTGTCATTATTCAATTTACCCAACAAAATACTAATTGGATTTGACAAAATGTTCTTACTCCAAACTTGGATTGGCCGATGGCAAGGCTAGCAAGGTGTCATTCTGAAATACACAAAAAAAAGAAATTTTTAAATTTCATGACATAGATACATAACTTTTTCAACTGTTTGTAACTAACCTCTTATATTCTTATATTTTGCCTTAATTTACTGGTGTCTTACATAAATTTGGCCTCACCATTTAGGACATAAAAGAGCTTTCAAAACATTCAATTCAACAGTAATGGCTATAGATGAGAAATAATTTTTGGACCAATTTTAGGGAACATCCCAATATTGTAGACCTGCAAGGAATCCCCCCCCCTGAATACCATGAACTGACGGAATTTAGGCTACAGAGGGCACAATATCAAAGGTTTAATCAAATACTGAAAATATATAAAAAATATGAAAACTTCAAAACAAGAAATTGGGTTGAGGCTTTTATTCTATCTTTTCCTGATGTATTAAAAATATTGCAGCTTCAGTGGTTTGAGGAAGTAAGTGTACGGGTTATAAGTCCCTTTTAACACTGTTGGTTAAAAGAGGCAAAACCTCCGAATTTACCATCCATCTTCAAAAGGATCTAGCCGAATGGGTTGAGAGCCTTGAGAACTCCATGGTCATTCAAAGTTTCATTAACTACAGAGTTCATGAGAATAGGAACTGCTCTGACCTGATCGAGGGACTTCATGGCCGTCCTCAGAATTTTGTTGAGCATTGCCCTGTGCTGAAACCGGAGACTGCTCATCTCATCAAGGTAGCTCAGAGGAGCGATCACATTCAGTTTACTCAGCCGTTCACACAGAACTGAAAGATGAGCACGAAAATGTACGATTAAGCACTTCTCCTGTTCATCTCAACTAAAAGAACACCATAATTTGTATCTGTAATGCATAAGAGGTGTTACACAAGAAAGCCAGGAGTAAATGGATAGAAATATACCACATAAGACTACAACTACAACATCCGCACACGAATGTTCACAGTAGTCCCCTTTCACTGGTACGAGTCTAGAGTTTTTCAAGGACCAGTTTAGCTTGTTTTATTTTGAGCAGAAGCAGTTCAATGCACTGAGGAGAGAGGAAAGCATTACAATTTTGTTACAGATAGGAAATATTCTTGAAACTCCAAAATCATTTTCATGCACAAGTACCAATTTCAGCTCTACTTCCCTCAATATTAACAACCTGATCATCAATTTCATCCATAAAAAAGCTATAACAAACGAACAAAAAACACAGAACAAAACCAATACAAATTCAACAGACCAAACCACCAACAAACAAAACCATGCAAAACAAGAGAAAAAAAAAGGACATAAAACATTTTGCATTTACTGTATAAACCTACTTTTGAATAACTGTTGGGCTTTGCTTTTGTCCCCGACATACATGAAGCACAACTGTTCTAGCAGAGATGTCATGAGCAGGTGAGGTGGAAGACTGCTGGTGGAGGCTAAGGCTACAGCTCCTGAGTCTCGTTTTGGCAATTTCTCCACCTTCTTAGTCTGTCTATCCTCTTGTAGCTCTTCCATATCAGATTCTGAAAAAAAGAATCACAAATCTTCAAAACTGAACAATGACAATAAAACATATTTACAAAGACTGAACCAGCCCTGACATCATGAACACTATACCTGCTGTATACTTACCTCTTTCTTGAAAATTGAAAGTATATCAAATCGAAGTCTTTATCAATATATAATTTGTACTTTAACTCTAGTTTAAATCATCGCATAAATGAACAAAAGCATATCAGAAAACACCTCAACTATATAAAAGCTAACAAGCAAATTTAATAACTGTGAGTGTACCAACAAAATTTTTCAAATATTCTTTTTACTGCTTAAAGTTATAAATACAGTTGAAACTGTGTAAGACGGAATCGCAAGGGAGCCAGAAAAAAATTATGTCTTAGACAGGGGAATTTAGGCGGAGAAGGAGGTGGGGGGGGGGGTTCAAAGGCCCAGCCGGTGGGATCAAGGATCACTTGTCCGATCGGCAAGCAGTGGTCAAAACTTCACACCTCTCAATTGCTATACTGTCTGATAATGACATGCGTCAGTCTAACTTATCCAATTACCACCAGTGCTTGCCTTTCATAGGACCACTATTTGATCTATTAAAAACAGAAACGTTAGAACATCTCCTTTGCTTCCACCCTTAGCCCCACCCACCAATGCCACCCCTCACTGCCATCATTGTAACAACGATTCGAGGAACTCTTTTCTCGGCTGGCCGTACGATCAGGGCGGCAGGCATTGGTCAATCTAATTTCACACCTCTAACTTATATGGCTACCCGGAAAGTTTCCGTGGTGGCTCACCACTCGAGCACTCTCACGGGCAGTCGTGAGATTTCACACCCACACTACACTGGCCATCTGCATCGCTCAGGGCTCACATGATGGGGTAACATCTACCCCCAAATTGCACCCCTACTCCTCTTCCTCGCCCGGCGGCATGGCCATGGCGTTAAGTTTAGAGTTAGAGTCGGCGGAACCATACTTGAGAGTCTTGTTTCAAATCAGGGCTGAGCGGACAAAGCATTTTCCGTCTTAGGCAGGTGAAACCCTCGGAAGAGAGCGGATTTTTCTTTCCGTTTCCGCGTTAGACAGGTTTCCGTTTTATACAGGTAATTAAAGAGGAATATATCAAAGGGGGAGCGGGGAGATTCCGTTAAGACAGGTTTCCGTTTTACACAGGTTTCCGTTAAGGCAGGTTCGACTGTAATGTGAACCAAACCTTTACCAGTCAAACATTTTTTTATGCAGAAAAAGATTGATTAACAGATTCTGTGATCGTTGAGAGTAACCAATTTAAGGCTATCCTGCAAGACAAACTTAACAATTTCAGCCAACCCTACTTCATACCCTTATCCCAGTCACACTCCATCCTTACAAGCCACATTTCATAGATCATTTTGCTGCCAAAATCTAAGAAATCAAAGAAGTCAACTTCTCTCCTAGCAACCAGACTTTGGGAACAAGCCAACAACTACATATATACACGTTTCAATGTACTGAACAGTACCAGAGGTTGAACGCCCATGAGATGTGACTGACAACGACCACAATAACAAACAGGAAAAGACTTACTGTCCAGTCTTCTGATGGGCTGAGGACCTGCTCGCTGCTTAAATTCGGCCATTGTTTGAGCTACTGATCTACGAGCAGGACCTGTCGACTTCCTGCCGTTATAAGCCGATACCATACCTCGCCCCTTTGCAGGGGACAAAGCAGTGTCATTTGTAATTGTCAAAGGTAATGATTTTGGAGGTGGCATCGTGCATTACAGCTTCAGTCTGAAGGGAGAAAAAAAAAAGTCAAATTAAGTCATTTTATACATTTGGGATGAAAATTCCAAGATTCAGCAAGATTGTGGCTGTATCACTTCTCACCAAATGATGGACATCATATGCGATTCTTATAATCTGCTTTCACTCTTAGTGGCTCAGCACTTCTTGAAAACTCGAAACTTAACTGCAAAGCCATTTAATTATTACAATATAATTTCTCATCATTAAATGAACAATACAGAGCGGTAAATTTGCTTTGAAGGAGAGAGGAGGAGAAAGGATTGCTATAGATATTAAAGCAGGCCACAGTCAAACTTGATGCCCTTTTTTTTGTGAGCATGTAAAAGCTCATCATGCTCCATCCCAAGAAAAAAAAGGACACTTTCTCAAGACTTAGATTAAATTAAAACTCTATTTTAATGACGCATTCTAATTCCAGAAAGAATAGGTTCCAGCACACATTTGTAAAGTTTCTGAGTAAAAAAAATGCAATTGAAACAATGGCGGCCATTAAGTATCCAGAAAAGGGTAATATTTACGAAAAGGAAAGACAGAAAAACTTAGGGAAAGAAAAGATAGATCTCAATGAACCCTCCAAACATCCCCCACATACAGACAGACAAATATCAACTAAAGCCAACAAAGTAAATTAAAAATCCAAGAAAATTTAAAGACTCTTACGAGTTTACAACACACAGGCACACTATGGCCCACAGGCCTGCGGGCAGCTTTTTAATTCAGTTTTGCCAGTAAGTTGTGACCCCCAGTTATTTAATAATTGTATGAGAACGTGGCCAAAGGTGAGTTGATAGTTAAAAAATAAAAATGTAGGCCTGCGTCTTAAAAACTAAATTCAATAGTCAGCCCCAGCCAGAAGAAATGCTATTATAACTTTAATTTTTATGTTCACCCCCCCCCCCCCTTGCTAAAGTCACAAAAATAATATATAGATCTAGATCAAGATCAGAGAGGGTTTACAATAATGGAATGTGTCTACGAACACGGTAACTGGGCACCTAGCCTCAGTGTCTACGTACACACGGTAACTGGCAACCGGGCACGTTGTCTCAGTGTCACGTACACGATAACCAGGCATGTAGCCTCAATATCTACGTACAAGGTAACCGGCAACCGGGCACGTAGGCCTAGTCTCAGTGTCACGTAACATGGTAACCGGGCAGTTCAGAACTCCAAGATCAGTTTTTGTCATCCGGTGTTGCCTTCATCCCCACCCCTCCCCCGACTGTACCTTAAAAAAAAGGCCGGCACTATTTCTCCGAACGTTCGGGAAAATAAAGCTGGGCACTATTTCTCCGAACACTCTGAAATCACATCCTTTCCCGCAAATTTCGGATATTAATAGATCTATAATTATTTATAGGCCTACCAAAGATTGTTCGTATACAATATGGTTCAATCGGTCCAAAAAATGTCCGCAGTAAATATTTATATAAAGAATGCTACAATTCCAAACAGTTTTTCGCTACAGATATGACGTGTTGCCTATGAAGGGTGCTGCTCTTATACGCAATGTGTTGTGTTCACTCGTGTGCTGTCTAGATCTAGATCTTTAGTTGTAGTAAGAGTTTTACGGCACTTGCAACACAATAAGGTCATATAAGTGCCGAAGATCTAGATCTAGATCTACGGAGGGTTATTGATAACGACACATAGAACTGGCATCTGCGGTGGTCACTGCCGCGACCAATAATGTACTGACACTGGCAGGCCCCTTAATGTGTGTGATTCCATAATTTACATGTAATAAAGTAATATCCTGTACTTTTTTTTTTTTTAAATTACGCACATTTAGGGTTAAAACAGCAAATCTTCTTCGGACAGGTAGACACATGCCCTTATTTGTTAATGTTTGTTGTTTATCATGGGCTGTTCTAATTTTGATTTCATTCTGTTGTGAAACCTTTCTTTTTCACGTTTTTACACTCATCTAAAAATCTCTAGACTAGCTCTTGAAAATTGAAATAGATATCTATATATAGACCCAAAAATTTGCTCCTGTGTGTGTGTGTGTGTGTGTGTGTGTGTGTGTGTGTGTGTGTGTGTGTGTGAGTGTGTGTGTGTGTGTATGTATGTGCGTGTGTGAGTGTGTCTGTGTGTGGTAGTAAGTGTGTAAGTGGAGAGTGAGGAGTGTGTGTGTGTGTGTTTGTTTTTCGGGCTTTATTTCAGCCTTCATTCAGTAACAGTTCAAAGTATACAAAAATAAAAACAAAGGATCCATTCTATCCAGGGCTCACGAGTCGTTCATCTTTTTCAGTTTCACTCATTCATTCAATTCCCGTGTTCTCTCCCGGGGCTCATCCCCGTCCGCATGACTTTCACACCCCACCCCCTCCCTCCAGGCACACACAAAGAAAATCTCACTCATTCCCTTGCACCCTGCGAACCATGGACAATAATGTAGGCAAAACACTGCCTAAGCTGCACATTACTTTCGTTCGTGAGCTGTGGACCAGGCCAGGGGGGTCGGTGTCGTCGTCTTGTAGTTGCTGTCGCCTGTGGATACACTCGCACATTCTTCCTTTCACCCGCTCTTTCACTCACACTGTCTCTCCATCCACAGCTCAGCTCGTCATACGTTCAAAAGTTGCCCACTGGTCATGTTACAGTTTAGTTAGTGTGTATAAGTTTGTGTGTGTACATGTGCATGATGGTGGTGGGAGTGTGGTGGGTGTTACTGAAGGTTGTCTGTAGGCGGGCTTGCCATGCGGTGTTCCTTCCCCCAGACCAGAGGCAGAATGAAAATTGGCGCCGAACTCTTGCAATAAATAGGCAAAAAATCACGAGACCGGAAGCCGGAAACCGTTCGGAGAAATACAGATGGGCACTATTTCTCCGAACGTTCGGAGAAATAGTCACTTCGTTAAAAAAACAACAATAATCCACCCTTTCCGGAGCCCTAGATCTATACTTTGCAGCGCAAGACTTTGAACGAACTTTGGTGACCCCAACCGGTACTCACAATGTGATTCGAAAGCACAGGTTCGATGACCGGTCACGGTGGCTAGCCCGACAAGACACACATATATATATATAGAAATCTATATAACTTTCTTTTTTTTCAGTAAGTGACAGTACAGGACAAATATTGACTTATTTTCATTTTGGTTACCGTGTACGTAGATACTGAGACTAGGTGCCTGGTTACCGAGTACATTGACACTCCGTTAAAGTTAAAGTAACCAGATCTAGATTTCTAGATCTAGATCTAAATCTAGATTGAAAGTGGCTATTCTCACCCGCCCGGAAGTTCTCGCAAGATCAACTCCTCCCCTCTTCTCTCTCTCTCTGTCTCTTTCTGAATACTGTCTATCGGTGTGGACGATCAAATTTACCAAAACAAAGTTAAAAAATGATGTTAAAACACAAAAGTAAATTAATTTGGTTGTCTACAAAGATGCTACGGCTATTTAACTTTTCGAATCGAGCCGAACTACGCGGGTCGCCATTTTGTTTTGTCCGGAAATTCTCGCGCTACTCCTCTCTCTCTTTCTCTCTCTCTCCACTGCCCACAGACAAAATTGTACGCTTTTTGTAGGCTACAGTTGTAATGGAACGTTTGTTCACGGCACAGAATTCTACAATTTTTCTGTTATAATCACAGTGTAGAATTCTGTGGTTTAGGATGAACGCAAAATTTGGTGAACGCGCACCGGGTGAGAATAGCCACAAGACTCGCCTGCACTATTCTCACTCCGGGTGAGAATAGAGATGTGGCCATCTAGATAATCTAGAGATCTTTCGATTTAGACTCTTAGTCTTAGATCTAGACTCTAGATCTATATCAGTGAGGCTTCAGTTTGATAAGACGATGGCTACCAACACGACAGCAGTGCTAGGCTAGCTCAAGAATTAAGATTCTAGATCTTGAACAAACCGTTCGTAATTCAAGGGTGCATGGCATATGTCCAGTCACCACACAAGAGATCGTAAACAAACGTCAAGTCAACAAAACAATACACAGTTTATGCCGCTGTGTTTGGTATCGTCGTATCGTTGCGTCAGGTTAGGGAGATCACTCCCGAAAAAGGTGAATTGACTATTGACTCTCTTTAGCCAAAGATAGGATCTTTGCTTTCGCCAAAGTGGTTATAAATAGCCTAGATCCAAAGACCAAAGACCGTGTATATTGCAAAGACACAAAGACCTTACCCAAGACTGAAAAATACCAAAACGGAAAAGCGAGTCTCATTTCCAGTCTAACTGGCTCACCTTGGTAACAGCGATCTGCGCGTTTAAAGCGTAAACAAACGACGGCAAGAAAGAGCGCGCTGTTCATCTCGCTGAAGTAGAATCTAGGCCTACTTTGATTTTCATAATGGCAGTTTTGTCTTGTCTTTTTTCATGTTAACTTTTTGGTAATTGTTTTGACTGTATTTTTGTTCTCATTTTGAATATATAGTGAGTTGAGAATTAAGATTTTTATGAACAGAAAGCGGCAGTGAGTTGAACGTAGAGCTGTACCCTGGTAGCAAAATCGCTCGTGCTCGCAAGCTCCTAGTTCAAGTCGCAAGCCTCAAATCAATAGATCAAATCATCAAACCAAATCACCAGCATGTTACACTTGAGTTTAGCCTAAGAGTCAGTCTATAACACTACTAGATTCTAGTACTAGCAATCCACGAAGCCACTTGTATCGGGCCCCCTCATCGACTCCCCACACTTGCTCGCGATCTGCGAAGCCACCTACGTCAGAAAGAAAGAGAGAGACCCGTTCACAGAACGGCAGGCAAATCTCAAATCCCACTCGCAGCACAGCAAGCCGCTCGTGCCCCATGATTTGCCTTGTGCCCCATGACTTGCTATTTTTAACTTCCCGCCCTTGATTAGCTGAGCGAGTGGATGTAGTTAAAAGAAGCGAGGTATTGTAGTAATAAGAAGACTTAGATTATCTTAGAATGGAAAACTCCAGGGGTCGTTGTGATTGGCTTTTGTATCATATGTATGTAGCCTATCTTGTAGATGTTTTACACTCCCAATGACATAATATCGAACATTAAGGAGACGGGCTAGGTCTACTTCAACCCAATGTCAGGGCCAACCTGGGCTGAGAGGGAACAACGCGTCAGCAGAAAGACAGAGGTTCTCAGTAAAAATTTCTACCCATACAGGAATCAAACTGAGGTCTTTTGCGTGCGACGACGAAGCGCTTGACCCGTGCACATTTTTTAAAAAACGGCCTCTGTGTCATAAGAATAGTCGATCCGATCCATTATTAATTTGTTAGTGCATTGAATAGAGCTTTTTCTTTTTTACAACCCAACTGGAAAAAAAAAACCAACACATTGCACCAGAGACTTATCAATGTAAACGAGACAGTACAGCTTGCGGTGCTGTTCGTAACAACCAGTGTTATTTGCCGCGTAATCGAAGAGAGCTGTTCTATGTATAGCCTGGGGCAGTAAACATACTCACGTTAGGCCTGTTATTGTTCTAAAGCGGGTGAACGAAACCAAGTTGTTAGTGGACTCTTAGGTTCCAAACATTTAAAAAAAGGGGGGGGGGGCACATTTACCTGAGTAATTAAAAGGGGGAAGGACTACCGTAAAAAGCGACAACCACAACAAACACAATAAACAAGAGACATAAATCTAACCCTAACCCTAATACCCAAACCCAAACCCAAACCCTAACCCTACCCCTAGATCTACCCCTACCCCTAGCCCTCCATTCTTCTTTGTCTCATTCGGAGTCATAGTGGTCGCTCGTAACGAGGATTGGGGGGGGGGGGGGATTAATCATAGATGCAGATCACATACTTTTTAGGGGGTTGCGAAATAGTACTTTTACTTATTTTTTTGCAAGTGCTTATTGCCATGAATATTATCTAAATCAATTACAAACAGAGATATAATTTAAACATCATTATTTGCAAGTTTTTATAGAGACCCAAGAGAGTGCCTGGTTATACGCTACTTGCTTAATATCTTTTTGCTCCGACTTTCTCACTTTCTCAGGCGAAAAATTAGGAAAATGGAACAAAGCTAATTCAGGTCTTCTGGGTTCGTTTTTTATTTTTTTATTAGTGCAGTTTATTGCAGAACACCATTACAGTGTGTGTTCTAAGAATCAGCCATGTTTGTTTGAGTTTACCGCCCCAGTTCCTGTTGTCAAGGGATTGGTCAGATTCGTGGTCTGGCTCAAGCTGTACTGTCTCGTTTACATTGCTAGGTCTCTGATTGCACTTTTGGTGCCAACCTCTCATTCTCAACGCTAATAACCAGAATCCATAGATGAGATTATAACTCTATGCCAGAATCTTCTCTTATGATTATGTACTGAGCCCACAGCCACGAGAGTTCGTGACGTCAGACACAGTACAGCAAGCCTGTCCGCGAGTCACAACTCACCGGAAGTTCACCCCGGTAGCGAGCGGCAGGCAAAGCAAAGCACAAGCCTACTCGCAAGCCTCTGGGGCAAGCCGTCCGCTTCTCGCAATTCTTCGATTAAGCAAGCAAACTCCAGCTCTAGCTGAACATGTTCAGTGACGTGATGGAGATTTAAGAGTATACGAAACAGTAGAAGTAGATCTTTCAGTTAAAGGACGATAGAACAGCCAGTGGTGCTTTGCTATGAACTGTTCTAATAGAACAGGCCCCTACAATAGATTGGACTTTTTTTTTCTTCTAAAGATACTGTCCGAGGTGCCAGACGTGAATGAAGACAGGATCTGCTGAGCAAGTAATCAGAATGTCTCTTTTCTGAGAACGTTCTCTGCTCTGAATCCGAGCAATTTGGGGACTCTCAGTTTACTAGTGCTAAGATAAACCAACTGAAGTGTGCAATACACTGTGCAGCCATACCTATGTTATTCGTAGTGCCCAATCCTCCGTATCTAGAAAGAAACAAACAATTCCAAGAAAAAGGACTTTCTGTACGTGCAAACGAAAAGCTCGTGCTCTTTTACAACATGGAAATTCCTCAATCTTACCAGGACATTTCCTGAACAATATATATCATAGTAGTCGAGCTCAAACTCCCAGAACGGATTTGGCAGTCTACAACTGCTATGCACCTCCTGATAAAGCTCTCACGCTTCAAGTGATGGACATCCCAGCAGGAGACTGCTTAGTACTTGGTGACTTCAACAGTCATTCTCCAAGCTGGGGATACAGAGACTTAGATGCCAAAGGAGAGGAAATAGAAGACTGGCAAGCTTTCACCAAACTACACCTGCTCAACAAACCAGACGATCCCCCCACTTTCTTCTCAAGAGTCTGGAAAACCCCGTCTCACCCAGACCTGTCATTTGCCAGCAATAACATCAGCAGAGGAGCAACAAAACAAGTCATGGAACAACTTGCAACTAGTGACCACAAACCCATCCTAATCACCTGCCAAATCTCTTCCCCCACCGTATCAACTAGCACCTTGCCCAGATGGAACTACAAGAAGGTAGATTGGACCAAATTTGCATTTCTTACAGATGTATATACCACCAAAATTCATGCCAAAACCTCAAACACCAACAGAAGTGCGAAGGAGTTCACACAGGCCATACTGCAAGCGGCAAAAGAGTCCATCCCCAGAGGAGCCAGAAAGGACTATGTTCCAAACTGGTCTGAAGAGCTCAGAATGCTTAACGACAAAGTCACCACAGCAAGAGAAGCAGTTGAAAATCTACCTATAACAGAAAACAACATTCAGCTAAAGAAAGCTGCAGCGTAATTTAAGAAGGCAACCAACTCAGCCGTTCGGAAAAGTTGGCATGAAAAGACTAGCTTCCTAAACTTAAACGGACAAGGAAACAAACTGTGGAGGATTGTCAGATCATTAAACGGAGAAAACCTAAACAAGGATGCACCAGTAATACTTTCAAGGAAGTGGGCAAGTTAGAAATATCCCCAGACAGAATAGAAAAAGTACAGAGAAAAATACATGCTTTTGATTCCCAACAAGAACCTAAAGATGATGTTATGACCAAACCACTCGTAATGACTGAACTGGATAGAGCCCTACTCTAGCTCAAACCAAGACAAGCCCCAGGCCCAGATGAAATCAGCAACAACATGCTTATATGCATATATAGGAAACACTGCTAAGAAGAAAATCCTCCAAATATTCAACAGCAGCTGGAAGAACGGGAAAATTCCAAAAGCTTGGAAAACTGCTATACAGATACCCCTCCTCAAAGACAGAAAACCCAAGAACAGTGCAGAAATCTACCGCCCAATCAGCCTCACCAGCTGTCTGTGCAAGCTTCTAGAGAGGATCCTCAACTACAGACTCTCCTGGTTCCTATAGAAAAACCATCTTCTATCAGATAACCAAGCTGGGTTTAGGAAACATCGATCAACGGAAGACCAGATTACATGCATTGCTCAGATAGTAGAGGATGGCTTCCAAAGAAAAGAACACACTGTAGCCGTCTGGATCGACCTGGAGAAGGCGTTTGATAAAGTCTGGACAGAAGGACTCATACTGAAATTACAAAATCTGAACATCTCTTACAACATGCTGAAATGGATCTCACAATACCTATCTCAAAGAAGGGCCTGTGTGAAACTGCAAGGAAAAAGAAGCAAAATGGAGACAATCAGTAATGGAGTTCCACAAGGGGGAGTTTTATCAGCGACCCTGTTCCTGATTTTCCTCAACGACATTTCAACCACCATCACCAAGAAATTGACAGCAGCGGAGTACGCAGATGACATCGCCCATTTATGCTCGGCAGAATCAGTAGGAACAGCCCAGGTACGACTCTAAAGCACACTTAACAACATGATGAAGTGGACAGAAAAGTGGGGACAGACGATCAACAAGAACAAGACCATGTACACAACATTCAGCCTCTCACCAAAACCCTGAAAGGTAAACTTGCATCTTGATGGAAACACTCTACAACACGAGTCAAATCCAACCTATTTGGGTGTGACGTTTGATCCAAGACTAACATGGCAAGCCCAAACAGAGGAGTGCAGAAGTAAAGGCAACAGTAGAACAGCACTGCTTAGAAAGTTGGCAGGGTCAGACTGGGGAGCAAACCACACTGTCTTACGTGGAGCCTATGTTGGATATGTCCGCCCAGTCCTAGAATATGGTATCACAGCGTGGGGAACAGCATCAGACAGCAATTTCCACAAAGTAGCGAGAATCCAGAATCAAAATCTGCGGATCATCACGAGAGCAATGAGATCCACGCCCATTCATATTATGGAAACACTAACGGGGCTAGAACCCCTGAACGACAGACGTGATCTCAAAGCGATTGTTCATCAGGAAAAGGTCAAAAGAATGCCAACCCATCCAATGAAGGATATATCTTCAAAAAGCCAGAGCAAACGTTTAAAAAGAACAAGCTTCCTCCATATGGCCAGACACTCCAGCTCTGGACTCCAAATCTCTCTTGAAGAATCTCCAACCCCACTAGACCCATGTCAAGTCCACCCCCTTCAGACTAATCGCCCCCCTCAAATTCGAGAAAACCTAGAAAAGCTTGGCACCAAATCCGAAGACCCTCCCCCAATACTCAAGTCACTGACTCTCGACTACTTGGACAGAAACTTCCCAAGCAACCGGTGGAATCGAGTTTACACAGATGGATCAACAACTGATGCAGTCAGAAACGGCGGTGGAGGTATCTACATAGAGTGGATAGATGGGACAACAGAAAGCCATTCCATCCCCACAGGATCTCTATCCTCCAACTGCAAAGTAGAAACATCAGCACTCGAAACAGCAGCCACCATTCTCTTGAATCACCAAAAATCTAAAGCCAACATCGTCATCCTCACAGACGCAAAATCTGTCCTACAAGCTCTCCAAAAGCCACAAACAGCTCAAGTACGACAACTTCTTTCACTCCTATGTGATCTAAACTCCCAAGCCAACACAACTCTGCAGTGGATACCAGGTCACTGTGGCATTCATGGAAATGAAAAAGCAGATGACTCAGCCAAAGAAGGGGCCAAAATGACCCAGATTGAAGATGGCATGGATCTCTCAGAGTCAAAAACACTAATAAAAACTGCTTTAAGAAACAGATGGAAAAGGTCCCACCCTAAGCACAACAGACATGACCTCTACTACATACTAATAGAGCAGACCAGATCACAATCTTTAGACTCCGTTGTGGCCACAACAGACTCAAACACCATAAATATGCACACCAAATTAAAAGTGGGAGAAACAGCGATCTGTGAATGTGGACACGACCAAGAGGATGCCAACCATATCCTTCAGCAGTGCCCGCGCTACGCCACCCTTCGCACACAGACGTGGCAGAATGTGGCTCCCCTTGAGAGAAAACTCTATGGCAGTCTTTCAGAGTTGAAGCGAACTACACAGTTTGTACGCGACATCGGACTGACTGTCTAGCTGCTGTCATCGAGAACGAGGAAGAAAAAAAAAGAAATATCCAGAAACGTACGTAAGCCTTGCTACACCCTAAAGGTGTGGGGGTTTTTCAGGTTGTTCTGCGAAAGCACATGTTTTCCAGCCTTTTCCTATCGTTATCGGCTGTTTTCTCACAATTCTATTTTTTCACACATTATCCCATTTTTCTGCTCTGTTTCTTGTTCAAAATCAATGTAACTTTCACATGATATCAACAAAACCTAGTTCTAAATGTTGGATTGTTGAATTTTTTAAAATTAATGCAGTAGTTTTTTATTTATGGGCTTAGAAAGCATGAATTTTCCATTTTTTCACTTTTTTTTGCAATAACCCAATTGTAAGTGTCATTTTAAAAAACTATATCATATATCAAAAATTCAACGAGCCAAATTTAAGAGCTACATATTTACTGTTGGCATGCCAAATCAGAAGTGAATCGGTTAATAAATTTAAAGGGAATAAAATGGGATTGAAAAAGGTATACAAACTCCCATATGGCCGCCGTTTCCATAGCAACATATTCAATATACTTATATACTGACGAGCAAAAGAAAGTGGGCACCCTAAGTTCGGTGCATTATTTCCGTTCTTTACCGCAGTAAAGTAATGACGTATTGCCAATGGATTTTGAAAGGCTTGCCATTTTTTCAATAAGGGCAGACAAAAAACTAAGAAAAACGATCAAAAACATTTCTTTTATTAGAAATTCATAACACCGATTCGAATGTTCAAAATCTCAGAATTAGTAACGGGTGTAACTCCCACCAACATTGATGACTACAGTACATCTCTGCGTCATTTATTGCCCAAGTCGTTCGATAAATTGCTGGAGAATATAATTCCAAGCCTTCGTTAATGATTGTTGCTGTTGTGGGATTTTCGTTGGGGGTGGCCGAAGGCTGCGAATTTCCTTGTCCATCTTGTCCCAGAGGTGCTCAATCACGTTTAAAGTTGGGGATAATACTGGCAACGGTGTTATAACACGTGCGTCATTTTTGTTGTAAGAATCTCTGGGTACCAAAGGCACGGTGTGCAGGAGCAATGTCCTGCTGGCACACGAGATTGTTCCTGTGGTAAGCCAGAAACGGCAGAAGGTGTGGATAAAGAACGTCATTGATGTATCTCTGGGCAGTTAGATTAAAGTCGATAATGACTAGATCGAATTCATCAGTACTGGTTATGGATTTCCTTACCATAATGCTACTTTTGTCAGCCACAGCACAGACACACTGAGGTAAATAACGTTCATGACGTCTCCGGTAGGCTTTCTGCCTTCCATAGTGGCGATCCAAAAGAAATCTGGACTCGTCAGAAAACATCACTGTGTTCCACTTGCGGTTTAGCTATCGCCGGTGCAGACTTGCCCAGTGGAGTCTGGCATGGTGGTGTCTTTGGAGGAGACGAGAGCGTCGAGCTGGGTGTCGGGCAACGATTCCGTGGGCTTTCAAGGGTCGACGAACGGTGAAGTGGCTGATTGATCTAAGCCCAGGCCAATCTCTGGCAGTTTTAGAAGCTGTTTAAAACCGATCCCGCAAGTGTGGAACTCTGATTCGATTTTATTCAACTGCAGTAGTAACACGAGGACGACCAGACCTTGGAGTGTCACTAACCGAACCATTTGCTTGGAAGTGTATCCTTAGCTTTTGGATCGTATCTCTCTTCACATTGAAAGCTCTAGCGAAAGAAGAAACCTCTCAGCATACCAAGAGCTTCAAGACGTTGTGCATTACTGATACGAGGCATCGTATAAAACAAAATTGAAAAGAACAAACTCAAAAATTTTGACGGCCTTTTCCCTGACACACATTGAAGTGTGTAACGAATAAAGAATAAAAGTAAAGGCATTGTAAACTTTCAAGAAAAAACGAGAAAACATGTTTTCGGCCAAACATGTTGTAAACACTTTTTACAACAACAAAATAAACAAATGTTGTTCTGAACGACTTTCTAAAGTGACTCAAGCTCAGCATGTCAATCGCCAAGTCAAAATTCGCGAGACGACTCATACAGTACCGATTTGAAAACTGCCCACTTTCTTTTGCTCGCCAGTATATACTTTTTGAACTATTGATTTCAAATTCCCAATAACACACGATGTCCCACAGCAAATATGGGCACTCAAGGCATTGTAATAGTAATAGCCAAAATAGACCTCAGGTGCTCCAACAGCCCTTAAAGATCATTTTCACAAATATACATAGTTTAAAAAAAAATCTTGGTTCATTTATCTAGCCCAGAAGCTATTTTGTTAATATAAATAAATATGAATAAATTGCATTTATATAGCGCTTTTCCACAAAAAAGTGCTCAATGCGCAGTACAATACATGTAATACAAAGAAAATATTTAAGCAGCGCACAGCTCCTATAGTAATCCTCTTTCTCTCTCTCTCTCTTCTCTCTCTCTCTCTCTCTCTCTCTCTCTATCTATCTATCTATCTATCTCTCTCTCTCTATCTATCTATCTATCTCTCTCTCTTTATTTCTTTCTTTCTCTCTCTCTCCTCTCTCTCTCTTTCTTTCTCTCTCTCTCCTCTCCCCCCCTCTCTCTCTCTCTCTCTCACTCTCCCCCCCCCTCTCTCTCTCTCTCTCTCTCTCTCTCTCTCTCTCTCTCTCTCTCTCTCTCTGCACTACATCCTTGAGTGAAGACGATCCCACAAAGCTTACCCAGACACCCTCACACACATTGATGAATTCACACAGTCATAAAGTCTTACAGAACAGAACAGCATGAATAAACGATACTGAGAGAACATAATAATAATACTGAGCACCAAAAGAAACGCAAGTAAGACAAAAGAAACGCAAATAGATTTCTGGAATAGAAGAGGTTATTTCTATTGAAATTGTTTAACAGCTGTGTGCTTTTTAAAAAATGTTTTACTTTCGAAAATGTGATTTTCATTGAGCATGGACGAATATCTTCGATTGTTTTTTTTTATCGACTCTTTAATATCACAGTAATCTTAAACACATGTATGCACAACACGCATAGTCCATTTGGCACAGTTCAATATCTTGTATGACCTCCTTGGGCATCAACAACAGCTCGACACCGTCTGGGCATAGAGTGTATCAGTCTATTGATGGTAGCCAGCTGGATGTTGCTCCTCGCAGAAACTTCTGCCCCAGATTACCCGCACTGGCTGGCCTTGGCTGAATGTTGTTTAGTTGTCGCTGGAGATGGTCCGATGTGTTCGATTGGGTTAAGGTCAGGGCTGAGTGCTGGCCATGGGAGAACTCTAATGTTGTTCTGTGCAGTGTGCGGGCGCGCGTTGTCGTGCTGGAACACCAAGTGGTGGTGTTGCTGGACGCAGGAGAGGACCGCCGGCTTAAGCACCATGTTGATGTAACGTTGGGCGTTGATTCCATTGCCACGCCCGCGTCGGAGGTTTCGGAAGACGACAGGGCCGACCAGATCTTGACACCAGGGCAACCCAAGGAGTCGGCTTCCATCACGTTGGTGTCTGCGTGGCGTTCACCGCTCCTCCTCCCAATTCAGTCTCTTCTATTCGCGTTGCCGATGCAGAATCGACTCTCGTCAGAGAAGAGAAAGTTTCTCCATTGCCTCCATGTCCAATGAAGCCGATGTTGGGCCCATGCTAACCTTTGTTGTCTGAGACGGTCAGTGAGGGCTGGGCCGACCGCAGGACGACGGCACCAGAGTCCTCGGGTCTGAAGTCGTCGCCGCGCTTTTCCCTTTCGTCAACCCGCAGCCACCTCCGAATCGTCAGCCACCCCCAACCTTTGACACGGGTCAAACTTCCATCTATTTATAGGTAGTTAAATCTACCGGAACATGTATTAGGCGAAGTGATGTGCAATGATAGTCGCAATAGAGAGATTGTTTTGGTCTCTCTTTACTCATCTGCACCACACGAATTTAATTGATGTTTTTCCCTGGACTCTGCCTTTACTAAAGTCTCGAATCTAGATCTAGTTGTAATCTAATTGCAGGTTGCAGATTTAATAAATTGCCGAGAGAGAGAGAGAGAGAGAGAGAGAGAGAGAGAGAGAGAGAGAGAGAGAGAAGGGGGAGGAGTAGATCTTGCGAGAACTTTCGGGCAAAACGAAATGGTGACCCGCGTAGTTCGGTCGATTCGAAAAGTGAAAGAGCCATAGCATCTTTGTAGACGATCAAATTAGCTTACTTTTGTGCTATAACGTCATTTTTTTCCTTTGCCTTTGTCAATTTGATCATCCACACCGATAGAAAGCATTTCGAAATTAGGAAAAACAGGTCTTGTTTCACACTGGGTGAGAATAGCCAACGCTGGCAAGTCTCACCCGGGGTGAGAGGTCAATCGTAGGGTTTTTATTCTCACCCCGGGCGAGGATAGCAATAGCCACTTCCTTACTTAAATGATTAGGTGATTAAACTTGATCTCTTATTGACAATATAAAAGTCAATTTAAGCATCATTTCGTTAGAAAACAATGTGTTAGGTTTGCTAACTTCATAGACTTTGTGTTAAACAACACTTTTAACAAAACGAATCCTTGCAAGCCTAGGCTTGGCCTTTGTAATCTCGAAGGTTTAGAAGTAGAAGAAGAAGAGTCTACTACTAGATCTAGAGTCTAGTCCAATTTATTTAATCTCTGGAATGTACTGGATAACAACAGAAATCTGCAACCTGCCACTAGATTACAACTCTAGATCTAGATCTAGATCTAGATTCGAGATTTTAGCAAAGGCAGAGTCCAGGGGAAAACTTCAAGAAATTCTCGTGGTGATGAGTAAAGAGAGACCAAAACAATCTCAATAAATAATATTATTATATCGCGACTATCACGGCACATCACTTCACCTATACATGTTCCGGTAACTACCTATAAATAGATGGAAGTTTGACCCGTGTCAAAGGTTGGGGGTGGCTGACGATTGGGAGGTGGCTGCGGGTTGACGAAAGGGAAAAGCGCGTCGTCGCCGCATGGCTTGGCCTGATATCGGTCGTTCGTGGCTTCCAATTGTTCCCCTTGCTGTTTCGGCTGCAGGCAGGAAGTTGTCTCGGTGATGACGACGCGTAATCAGTCGATCTTGGCGTGCGGGTGTGACCCGTGGTCTCCCGCTTCTGGCCAATTCTTGGGTGCTGCCAGTTGTTTGAAAACGTGTCCACAGCCTACTTTAAGCTCCTTGGGTACAGTCAAGGAGTTTGCAGTAATTGAGGATGCTCTGTGGGCGGCACCGCAAGCCTGATAGGAGCCTTCTCTCGCAGCGGAAGTGTGGTCTACCTGAGCTACGCTCACGCAATGAAATCTAAATAAGAAAGAAGGTTTTAATTATTCCGAGATTAGGCAAGTCAATTGTGAATTAGTAAAAATGTCTTCCACCTGTGTTGTGTTTAAGTGTAAGAACCGATACGATGCTGCAGTGGACAGAAGTTTTCACAGGTGTTGTTTTCCTTTTTTAAAAATCTGAATGAAAGTGTTTTTATGCCCCCTGCGACACAATTTAGATCATTAACATTTATTTTGTAAGAGGCAGGCTCCGGCGCTACCTGCCTAGGCCAACCCGGGCATAAAGGGATACACAGTAACAACACCACAGAAGAAAGGCCGAGATACTTTATTTTAAAAAATATTCTTACTCTTGTGTGTATGTGTGTGTGTGTGTGTGTGTGTGTGTGTGTGTGTGTGTGTGTGTGTGTGTGAGAGAGAGTGTGTGTGTTTGTGTGCGTGTGTGTATGTATACATATACATTATATTAAACATTTTAATTAAAGTTTATATTGCTTTCCATTGTGTGTTTTAAGTTCCTTGGGTACAGTGTATTAGGGGACAAAAATAAAACAAAGAGCCCTTTCAAGCGTGCGTTTCTTCACTCTCTTTAAATCTGTTTGTACCATAGGTCTATGGTTTGTACTCACAAACCAAACAATACACCCCCACCCCACCCCATGCAATCAGCGATAAGTTACGACTTCCAGTGCCAGAAGAGTGCAGTAAGAGTTGACTTACGCAGCGAGTAGCGAGCCTGTTCCCCAATGTCAGAAGTCAGAATCCATCATCACGAATTGAAGAAGAAACAGTGCACCGAAAAAGAAGCCATTGAAACAAGAAGGCTACGGGTGCTTAAGTAGGCTACTGCTGATATGATAGTATAAATCAAGTTGCATGATAGTGTGTCTCCACCAATTCACTGGCAAGTAAACAAGATCTTGAGTCGCCTTTCGGTCATTCGCCCGCCACTATTTTCCAAACAGCACAATGGGTGCACAACAAAATCTAGATCTAGATAATTATTCATTTTAATTCTCTCTCTCTCTCTCTCTCTCTCTCTCTCTCTCTCTCTCTCTCTCTCTCTCTCTCTCTCTCTCAAATAAATGAATTATTTATAGCAACACTAGACTATCAACTCAACATCACTATCATCATCATCACCGACTAAAGCTTTTATGCGGCTAGAATCTGCAGGAAATTCCGTAATCTACATATATCGATATTTACAGCTGTTTAATTCTATATGGTACCGCATAAAAGCTGCTAAAGTGAAACAATACTAACTATCACTATGCTCACAATCTGAGAAGATTTAAAGATTTGTAATTACTTCGTGCGGCACCAACAACTAGATCTAGACTCAAATTGAAGATTCACCTTAACAGGACTTAAATTACACAATAGAGGGAGACAACTGACAACTGTTTCGATAGCCATTCTTCATTGAGTTAGATTTACCGTAGACTCAAGTATAGTAGATAGGCTAGCGGAAACTTGGATCAAATTTTTTGCTGGAACCAAATTGGTGCTGCAAAAAGGAGTTTCATACTCCTTTCTTCTTGTGCGGGAAGAGCGAATGGTTTAGAACAATATTAGAAAGGGGGGGGGGGGGGGGGGGTGAAGGCCAGGGTTAGGTGGAGCGCTTGTAACCAATTTGAACCAATGGCGCCCCGCCACTGCTAACAATTAAGACTAGGCAAATAATTTTATCCCATTTTAAAAGACAAAGGATACTGTAATTATATTACCTTTTCAACGGTTAAATCCATTAATTAAAGAGGGGGGGGGGGGGTTGCACTTCTTGAAAAAAAGAGGAAAAAAACAAAATTACTGGGCTCAATAATTAACTGATTGCTCTATAATATTCTTCTTGTGTGAAGGCATTGGCTATCTTAAGTTAAGACCTTTTACCTATGCTTTCTATTTCTAGATCTAAAACAACGTATCGTAGTCCTTTATGTTCACCGTAACACATGATGATGAAAGCTAGTAATGTCGAATCACTCCCCTTGAATCATGTAATCATTGTCTCAAATTCAATCTTTTGTTGTATGTTTTAACCATAACTTATTCTTTCAACGGGATCTTGTAGTAAGATATACTATCCTTTCTGTTTGACGATCTTCTTCTGTTATACGGCAAGGCAACTGGATTTAAAAAAAACTCCACCTACCCTTCCCCCTAACCTCCATTAACACTCTGCCTTTCTTGATATTTAAACTACAGGTAGGCTGTGTTTCCCGACTAGTCAACTTGGGGATTAAAGCATACAGTTCTTAGACAATCTTGCTTATCAGACAGCCCCCCCCCCAATTTCTCGTTCTCTCTTTCTCCCCCCCCCTTCTCTCCCCCCCCCCCTCTCTCTCTCTCTCTCTCTCTCTGCCTTTCTCCCCCTCTCTCTCTGCCTTTCTCCCCCTCTCTCTCTTTCTTTAACTTTATCTCGTTCTTTTATTTTTTCTCCCTCTATTTTACTTTCCCAGGTCCGCCCCACCACCTTCACCCCTTTTTTGTTGTTGCAAATATTCCTCCCATACAGTAGCCCACTGCCCAATCATTTGTTAAGAAAAAAACAAAAACAACAACAAAAAACGCAGTTCACACCACGGTTGGCGGCCATTTTGCATGTATTTCTAGGTGTGCTGCGCGCGGTGCCGCGAATAGAGACGGCAATGCGCCATCAAAGATCCTGTACAAGTTTAGGACCGTTGGCACACTATGAATAGGGTCTGAAATACTGGTTCCTTTCGTTAAAAAGTTTTCTGGAACGACAAGTTTTAGGTTTTAAAAAAATTCCAAACGATGAATGATTTCTTTCTGTATCAAAGAGAATAGGGATTCTTACTGTAAAATATGCCAAACTGTTTTGAAAGCGCTGTGTTATAGACAAAACTTGGGACCAAAAGTTTTATAACTCCTTACAATTCAAATCCACCTATTTTAACAACAAACAAACAATAGAACATTAATACAACTCTCAACACCCGAAAATGTCATTCCACGAAAAGGGGGCACCTTTCAACGAGGAACCTGTACGGAGTTCCATTTTCGCGGGGCGCTTTTCCTGGCGGCAAGGCCTGGCATCTGGCCCCTGCACTTTCGCTTTGGCTCTTGCTGCTAGATTGTTGAGAGGCGTGAGTTAGGGCTAGGCTTGCCTAAAAGTGGAAAGTGGAACCGAAAGTGTAAAGTAAAGTATTTTGGAATACCAATCCATGCCTGCATTTGTACCATAAAGGGTAACGGAGTCTTGCCTACTAATTCCTTCTTGTTTTATAGCGTAGTTAAAGTCAAATAATAAAAACCCATTCATGAAATTTCATGCTGTTTGTCACACTCACAGTCACACTCAACAGGCCATTTTTTGAGTACTGAGTCGAACCTGTACGGAATCGCAAGGGAGACAGAAAAAAAATCCGTCTTCAACAGGGGAATTTTTTTTTTTTGGGGGGG
>NW_004797509.1:785427-792622 GCF_000002075.1 Aplysia californica
CCCCCATCGGTGTAACAAGAAGCCCAGTTGACCAATGCCACCCTCACTGCCATCATTGTTACGATTCGAGGACCTCTTTTCTAGGCTGGTGCATGATCAGGGCAGCTGGCATTGGTCAATCTAATTCACACCTCTGGCTACCCAGGAAAGTTTCGGTAGTGGCTCGGTACTCAAGCACTCTCCCGGGCAGTTGTGAGATTTTTCACCCACACCGCACTAACCATCTGCATCGCTCAGGGCTCACATGATGCCGATGGGGTACATCTACCCTCAAATTGCACCCCTACTCCCCTTCCTCGCCCAGCGGCATGGCCTTAGCGTTAAGAAGTTTAGAGCCGGCGGAACCAAGCTTGCCGCTTGCGAGTTTTGTTTCAAATCAGGGCTGAACGGGCAAAGCATTTTTCGTCATAGACAGGTGAAACCCTCGGAAAGAAGCAGATTTTTCTTTTCGTTTCTGCATTGGACAGGTTTCCGTTTCATACAGGTGACTAAAGAGGAAGAATATATCAAGGGGGGAGCGGGGAGATTCCGTTAAGACAGGTTTCCGTTTTATACAGATTTCTGTTATGGCAGGTTCGACTGTATTTGAGTATTGATGACACAAGCTCATGTTAGAGAACGACAACTAAACGCCATTTGCCGATATTTATATTTAGTTACAGCCATCTTGTTTGACCTCGCAAAGGGGATGCCCGCCGCGTCATCTGATCGTGATTCTATAGATCTAGATCTAGACTAGATCTTGGCCTAGGTGTTGATTTATTTTGCGTAGCACGAGGTTTACACTGGCAGTTTCCAAGCTTCCCTCTTTGAGTCTTTCCTAGTGGTTCCCCCTAGTCCTAGTATACTGCTCTTGCTCCTCTTAGTGTCCATTTGCAAACCTTGCAGTCTCGAATTAGATCTGCTCCTTTTGCAGCTCAGCATCCTATTGAATCCAATCTCTTACAAGTGCTTAATTAATAATTTCTTGTGCTTACAAAACTTTAAAAGAAACGATCCAGTCGATCATTTGCACTGCGTCCTTGAACTTTGTTTGAACTTGCTTTCGTACATAATATAAGCATACTCTTATTCTTTTTCCTTATCTCAGTTTACGTAGTGTACAGCATTAGAATCAATCTGGGCAGAAGAAGGGTGCTGCACTATCACAGACAACCGAACCGAACAGTTCTGCAAACTTGAAGTTGAAGCTACAGCGAGCACCTAGCACACCTATGTGATTGACCCAAATGTAGATGGCGTATTTCCGCCCTCTATTTTTGTTGTCTTCCGGTGCCCCCTCTGTAACCCCCCAGATTTTTTTAAACCTCAAGGGCGCAGCCCCCCCTGGAACCCCCCGATTGGTCCAAAGGAGCAAGTAAAGAAGAAAAGAAAGACTAGAATTGTGAACAGGTTTAACTCTTTGTCATCTTCAGTTGATTTTTATTCAGAACGACAAAATGATCACAATCTGAAACAGTGAAACACATCATGCAGATAACTGTAACAAGGTACAATCCTCTATTTTTAGTTTTCAATTACTCTTCAAGAATCTTGTAAGACAAAGAGTAGATCTAAATTATAGAGATGATATGCTTGTCATGTAATACTGAATCTTGCAAATTGATGCATCACTATTCATATATATATATATATGTATCAATATATATCGCTGTCTGGGTGCAAGAACCCTACAAGCGCCAATTTGCAATTTTCCAGGAGAGCAAAAAAACTGATTCATTTGTATACCCTTTCATGTTGGAAAAAGAAACTCAGATATATTGTTTGCTTTTGATTTCTGCATATAACCATGCTGTATTTACTTACAACGGGTTGTAATTAAAGACGAAAACACCAAAAATGTGCCTTTATCGCTTTATGACACTCATGTTTCCTTGGTGCAATAATCCGAATATTGCCTGACACTTCGTTCGAGCCTCTGTTCCCTTCATGCTCAGGCCTCATATAACAGTGGGCATCTACCTTCGAATAGTCGTAGATTGTGAAGTTGTACACCCCAAGTCTTCTTTTGTAAAAATAACTTGAACTTTGTCCATGAGGACAGAAGAGAATTAATTGTAAATCAAAAGCGCAGCCTGAATACATATGATGGTGATTTCGAGGCACCTTTTACTTCATCTTTTATCAGCCTGGCTGTTATCTTATTCTGTATTTGCTCATTGTACTGAGTCTCTTCTCCTCACTTGGATTTTGTTGGTTCCTGAAAGCAGCACAGGTTTCACGCTGATCTTTCTTTGGTCTGTGAAATGCCAAGTTAAATTTGTTATAAAAAATTCGCCTGTACTTGTCCTCGGAAGCCTTCACCCATCCTTTTCTCTCACACATCTCTAAATACAGTCGATACATGGCAGCTACTGATAAAGATGAGTCTATAATGCGGTGAAAAATTCGTGGCGCATCTTAGTTATTTCCGGCGCTGTTCAGTGGCGACAAGGCTCTTACAGATCTCCGTATTTTGAATAAATTTTTACACTTACACTCAATTTTTACACTGTCTTGTGATAACTTATTTCATACTATGGATCTGAAGTCTTTCAATTGTACATATTTCTTATGTTTTTGATTGTTTTTAGTGTGTCAGTGCAAATTCACCGGTTCAGTGTTTTGAGTGAAGCTCCACCATTGAGACAGATCAACAGTTCAGCGTGTTAAAGCGCCTTAGACTGGCAGACAGAAACAGTGTTGCACTCATCAAAATGTACTGAACTTTTCAATCTACATAAAGCATTGCATACAGGTCCCTTTTTTCTTGGAAGTTTCTCTGGTACCTTTGTGTTAATGTAGAATTTCCTTGAATTTCTTAGGCACTTCTGGATGTTTCACTTCCATTTATCAGTGTTCCTTTTCTGTTTTCTACCCCTGGGTGTTCCATCTCCTACCTCCTGTTCTACCTCTAGCCCATCTCCTACCTCCTGTGCTATCTCTGGCCCATCTCCTTCCTCCTGTGCTGTCTCTAGTTTTTATGTCAGTTTTTAAAAAAAAAGTTGCAAAACCTAAAAATGATTGTATGATGTCACTGTCATTACAAAAAGTCCCCCCCCCCCCTCCCGAAATTCTTCTTTTTAGCTACCTGTGCATCGGTCAAGGTCTCTATATGCAGAGATGGGAGAGAAAAGCATTAACCTGAAAATAATTCAGGTAAGTGTTACTAGTTTGTTAAAGGTTGAATGGTCAAGTGATGTAATGAATGGCTGAAGCTCAGTGCGAAAAGTGACCAATAACTTTACTTTGGGGTGCTTGTGTTTTTTCTCAATTTATCAGACTCACTGCAGTTCTGTGAACACTGACGCTTTATCTCAAAGCCTACTGTCCCAGGATGAGGATCTTGTCCATGTACATTTATGTAGCTGGTAACAGCAATGGGCTTATTGGTAAAAATATTTCCCTCTTAACTTGTGAGTGCAAAAGGAGATTCTGTGATCTCAGGTTGTATTCAAAAGTGGGCTGGATAACTGAGGCATGGGCTGGGTGCTCGTCTTCGACAGTTTTGACTGTATTGCATTATGATGTGGGCTGTTTTAGTAAGTAAGGTATCGAATAAAGGGGGGGGGGGGTAGGAATAAATGGAGAGGGGGGTGGACAAGTCCAAAATTAATAACGTGAATTTGGAATAAAAGCGCGGGGGGTGGGGGTGGGGGGTCACGTTCAACCTCATATCCCAGTACTAGTACGAAGAAATCTGTTTTATTTCTCCTTCTGTGAATAAAAGAACAAGAGATCATGAAATTTTAGTGATTTTAGTAAGTTACTGTGACAACTTTTCCCATTTAGGAACCAACAAATTTAATTAAAGAATGTAGATATAATGTTTCACATGATCGTCAGTGGCGGCCAGCTGGAAAATAATAAACGGGGGGTATGGAAGGAGTGTGGGGGTGCACGCTTATTTGTTACCTTAGAGTAATCTGTTCACCTCCTTGGACTTGGACAAGCACAAGATGTGTTGTTTGAACAGTTTCTTGATCTTATAGCAATAGCATAGATGATGTTGATAAATGCTCTTTGTTTGTGTTGCCCCTATATTTCTGCTTAGGGAGCCGTTAAAAAACTTTAGTACAGTCAAAATTTTCCCATTGTCGAGGAGAAAAACGGCTGTCTTTGGCAGGTCGACCACTCGCAAATTGCTTTTGGTATATAAAAATGAAAGGCGGGAATAGGGAAAAGTTGATAGTCTTGAATATATGGTCATTACGGAAAGTTTGACTGCTTTGTTTTGTTTTATTTTTCTTAAAAAGAGGTTTATTGTCTCTCCAGGCACTATCAGGTCATTTCTCAGGCAAGCCCCACGATGTGGGTTCTTGGGGTATATCACTTCCACTACTTTCTAGACTGGAACCTTGGCAGAAAGATAAAAATTCAAGAGATGAACAGAAGACAGAATAAGATAAAATTAATGCGTATGTATGTCCCCACTTCTTTAGATATAGGGGTTGTGGTGCCTCAGTTGTAGCTCGTCAGAGGGGAAGTTACACCAAAGTGGATGGGCCACTATATTATATTTGGTCGTTTTTGGGACAAGCAGGCTAACCAAACTTTTGGGGTTTCCAAAAAATCTTCACCTACACCAAAAGTGGGCATTGCCCTACCTATAGAAGTTTTGTTTCATTGGTGTGTATATTTGTTTGGTTATAGAGAAAACTCTCCTTGTCTTTTAAAGAAACTGAATAAGGGCCAAGAACTTTACCTTCAATTTTCTCAAAACAGCTTTTTTCAGGATAGCCCCCTTGTTCTTAAAAGGGACCATTTATGTCTGGTGGCCAGCCTAGGGTCCCTCAGTGAGTCTGCTCAAGTCTGCTGTCCTCAGAGTGTAAGAAGAGAAAGAGAGAATCCTCCAATCCAAATTCAGCAACGGATGACTGTTTTTTTCTCTGCTTCTCTTGCAGGTTACTAATCCGTGGGATTTCCTGGCGGTGAAAACAAGAGGTGGCATGACCTCATCTCAGTATGGAGATGGGTTCGAACAAATGATGAAAGAGTTGCACCAGTATTTTGACCTGACAGCTGGACAGGGCTGTAATCCACATAAACCTGTACAGGTAAGTGCAGGGCTTTCCATCATTGTGATTTGGTGGAATCGTTTTGGTTTTAAAATCAATTTTAAGCAAATACGATCATAAATTTCCTAATTCTGATTTTTTCTTTTGTTTTGCTAAAGCGAAGCCTATATCCAGTCCCTACCTTCCCCCCTCCCCACCCCTTTTTTTTGGCCCACCTGTTTGTGCAAGAATTTGTTTTGTAGATTTTTTATTCGAAACGTGAAGTTTAATTCTCCTCGGACTTATGTTGAAGAGGTACAAGACTAGGGAATAATAACTAACTTTACATTGATTCTTCTATTGTTCAGCTCTGACTATCTATGCCATTCATAATAAGTGTGTGTATACGCTAAATCCTTTATTCCTAAATGGCACGAACACTCTCATAGTCACATGGAAATAAAGAGCAAAGCTCTACAAAAAGGAGTTTTAATTTATGTCTTACCATACAATTTTCAGTGTTGGAAAAGCTGATTTTACCAGACATATATTTACCATGGTTTTATTATTTCAGAATTTCCTCTTTGGTAGTATTTCTCATCAGTTTTCAGTTGTACTTATTCCACCAGTGCTGTGCAACCCAGTTAACTGTTGCTGTGATACTGCATACAGTGTTCTGCTTTTCCATCTTTACCAGGGTGAGATTTGTGCAGCCCAGAGGAGAGAAAGCAACAAATGGCAAAGGGTTAGAATAGAGGAGATAATGAAAACAGCACGAGGTCAACAAGCAAGGTCTGCCTTGATATTTAGCTTATTGTTCCACAATCGTCCAAATCAGTGTCTTGGGTTTTCTAGATAAAGCTGTTATTCTAATAAAGACATCTAAAGAAATCTTACCATATATGTATATGTTCATTCTGTTTTCTTAATTTTTTCCTAATTTTTACTTGAAAAATAATGAGTGCTCAAATCAAGGTTTTGATATGGGTGCTCTATTTTTCTTTAATTTTCTCAATATTTATACAAATTTGTCTATTTGCTTATTGAGTGACCATGACATAACACTGCTGTTGTGAAACGGCAAAAGAAGTGAGACATTCCATAGAGTCTGTAGGTTAAATGATAGTGCTTTCTCTCAAGAATTTCTGCTTGTTCTTCTGAAAAGATAAACAAAATTTGTAACAGTAAAACCCTCTTTTTTTAAACTATTAAATAGTGTGAGATGTTCATTGCTGTTTTGAATATACTTATTGTTTGTTCCTCATGTACCTTTCAACAAGTTCCATTGGAAGAAATATGGAACTCTTGAAATGTGTGCTGCAAGAATGAGTGTAGAGCATTAATTTCCTTTTATATTTGCCTTGGAGGCATTGCTTCCACTCATCCTTTTCTGTGATTTGAGCGTTACAGCAACATTTCCAATGATCTTTAATCCATTCTACCTCGTTTTTCCTTCCCTCCCCCCACATAAACACACTCTTAGTTAAAGGTGTAATGCTCTTAAGCTTGTAATAGGTATGAAGTATTGTCATTGACATTTTTTTCTTCTAGATGCTTTGCCATTGATGATGGAGAGGAGTTCATGACTATACTTTTGAGGTATGTTTGTTGTTGTATTAAATGTTGATTTACTTTTTACTTTATTGCAGATAGTATGACAGTTTGTCAACTGTGGCCAGAAATTTTTTGACATTTTTATTGGTCCAAGTTTAGATTTTAGGCTGGAATTGAATGGTATCATTGTGGACTACAAGTAATGGATGGTGGAACAGTTAACAGCACTTTGTCTTCACAATCTTTAATATTTAATTAATGACCTATGAAGTAGTTTAAATGGTGCCATCTGATGTATAAATGAAGTTGGGTCTTGGAATACATTTTCGAACATATTTTTAAACTTTAAAGCCTTTAAATGTTATCCGTATGATTAATATCAGGCTGGGCGTTCTTGAACTCAGGTCATTTTGGGGAGTTTTCACGGCTCTCCACCCTTTTGGCCCCCGCTGTATCGGAGATGGATGTTATATTCAGAAGTCCCACATCTTAACTCTCAGCAGTTCACCGAAAGGAAAATCGTACGAATTCGTACGATGAGCATCGGGTGTAGATCTAACGGCAGAAATCCATTCCTTTTTACATTTTGATGCTTCTAATACCTTTTTTATCATAAAAAAGGGTTGAATCTATATATTTTTCATAAAAATAATCATAATTTATAA